>NC_053391.1:77414209-77716709 GCF_905171765.1 Bufo bufo
AGGCTGGTTTTAAAGTCAGTATAAAACTGAGTCTGCTTGTATAGAACCTACCATTAGCCATTTGGCTCCAGGAGAAGTATATGGTGGGTTCAGCATGCATGTTGGTACTTGCATCCCTGGATCCGATGAAAGCTGTAATGGCACCGGACGGGGTTACAAGCAAAGTGTACTTGGCTTGCATGCTGACCTGCATTCCCTGGATTTTATGTGGCTGTCATGGCCCATGAACAGGTAGGAACAAGAGTTAGGGACCACTCATGAGACAGCCTTGACGCGGTGAGTGGCTTACTATGCTTTGGCCAAAATATAAACCAATGTCTCATCCAGCATGGAGGGCAGAGTGCTGGATGTAGTGTGCGATCACATTTGCATTTTCCGTTTGTATATGTATTTCGCCATAGCGATCTGCACCTACAGGCAGGTTGTGCTGACCCAACCCCTTATTTTTTTCTTTGTAGTATATATTGGAGGCGTGGCGATCTCCTTGGAGTCATTGCACACCTGACCAGTTAATCTGTCCTTGAGGCTGGTTTTAAAGTCAGTATAAAACTGAGTCTGCTTGTATAGAACCTACCATTAGCCATCTGGCTCCAGGAGAAGTATATGGTGGGTTCAGCATGCATGTTGGTACTTGCATCCCTGGATCCGATGAAAGCTGTAATGGCACCGGACGGGGTTACAAGCAAAGTGTACTTGGCTTGCATGCTGACCTGCATTCCCTGGATTTTATGTGGCTGTCATGGCCCATGAACAGGTAGGAACAAGAGTTAGGGACCACTCATGAGACAGCCTTGACGCGGTGAGTGGCTTACTATGCTTTGGCCAAAATATAAACCAATGTCTCATCCAGCATGGAGGGCAGAGTGCTGGATGTAGTGTGCGATCACATTTGCATTTTCTGTTTGTAAATGTATGAAAGTAATAACAGTTGTAAATAATAGCATTTCAGTGAGTGCATAAGCCCACCAGGAAGTGATGGTCTCTCTTCGGCAGCGTGCCTGTGGGCTGGTAGACTCTCCATTTGTCCATGCGTGTTCTATGACCTCACCTCCTGGCTGTGTCTCTATCACAGTCCTCAGTACTGGGGTAATTCCTTTGCAATCCTTACTCTGGAGTTCTCATAGACTCTATTCTGTGTGAAGAGCATCACACCACAACACAATCCTCCCTTGCTCAAGTCTCTTACAGCCCTGACTCTCCTCCTCCTTCCTCCCAACACTGCCTGCTTCCACCACCTAGACTTCCTGCTTCTCTAGCCACAGCCCTTCTCTTGTATTCTAGCACCAGTGACTGGACAAGAGGTCACACTGCATCCCTTCTTGTAGTTGCAGCACTCCAGACCTGCAGGGTACAGCGACAGTGAGGTCACAGTATGGGCAATCGAGGGTTACTCACTTTTCTGAGGAGAACCCTGGGCAGGCATGCAACAGTGAAAGGAGAGGCAAACACTAGTTCCTCTGGGGCACACTCTGTACAAAGGGACCAGGCCTGATGGTATGTGAGGTGCTCTGGAGGATGTAGGTGTTTTGAGTGCCTTAGGTAAGGTCCCTTTAAGGATCGTGACGCCAGTGCCTGTAACTGTGGCATACCGATTTGTAGGAGGATTAATAGAGTACGCAGTTGGTAAACCAAACGTTGCTTTACTTGGTGAAACAGTCCAACTTTTTACAATCAGTTGCAGCGGTATATAATGCAGTCCTTTATAATACAAGATGCACAGCAGGTTCACTTCACAGCAGGTTTCAATCTTGCAAGATACTTGGAGGGCAAACAGTTAATGCTTTGCAGTGCAATGCTGCTCTATCCCCACAGCTATTCTAGCTGGCTGGATCCCAAGGCCCGGATGCCTAAGTGCTGGCTTAAATCCTTGGTATAAAATCCTTCCTCCAGTATTGGCACTTGCTTAAGGTTACAATACCTTCTTTTCCTAGCTGTCTTCACTACTGGCTTTGCAAGGTGGCTGCAGGTTTCTCCCAGGAGGTGCTGTCCTACTACTGGGGTATCTCAACTGAGCTATCCTTAGTCAACCTGAAGCTCCTGAGGCTAAGTGACTCCTCTAGTCCCCTGGAATACACTAACACTCCCTGTCTGGGCCTACCTATATATACTTAGGGCTCTCTAGCTCCCTCTAACGTCTAGGAGGCTAAACTACACCCTAACAGGCCTGACACCCAGATAACACAGGGAAATGCATAATTCAACATTACAGTAATGCAAAAGACAATGTTAACCTTGTGTAGCGCCCACCTTTACCTAGTGGGACACTACATAGTGCCTTTGTGGAATTGCTGGATTCAAGAAGACCCCTTTAAGGGATTCCCTTTAAGGTAATGCATCAGTATTTTTACTCCCCTATTTGAGGGTAGCATAAACTGGTGGCAAATACCCAAAGCAAAAAACACTGAACCACTTACTTGAATTGACTGTCTGGTGGTGCAGCTCCAGTTCGAGCCAAGCACTGGAGTCCAATCATTAGGGAGCATGGGCTAGGAAGTCCCACCCCCACATCAATCCTCTCTGTATAGATTTTAACAGGTGCGCCAGCTCAAGTAGTTCCCCTCAAATAAGGGGAATAAAACTGGTGACAGATTCCATATGTGGTCATAGATGATGATGACACATATTTTTTACTTTTTCAGGCAAAGAAGGGGGATGATGAAATAAGGAAAATACAATGTAAAGTGAGGCCAGACTAGGACTTTAGTGAGGGGAGGCCTACATGATGGGTTTTGGGGCGAAGGGCCAGCCAGCAAAGGGTTAAGGAGCAGTTAGAAGGGGTGGGTCAGCAGGGGGTTTGATTTAGGCTTTTTAAGGGGGCGAGGTAAGGGATCGGGCGCCATTTTAATTAGATCGAGAGCAGGAACTGCAGGCTTACGGGACCGCTTTAAGATGCCCCAGGCAGTGGAGGAGATTTTGCGGCAACTGCGGGCGGCAGCAGAGGCCCGTGGTCCAGGTTGGCTACAGGAGGAGGTAGCAAGCCTGTTGCAGGGGGAGGCGGCGGGTACTGCGGGCGCGCAGCCATGCGCAAGATGGCCGTGGCGGGTACAGCCTTAGCCCAGAAGAGACCCCAGGGTTCGGCGCCGGGTCAGGACTCTCCACAAAGGGGGGGGGGGGGCAGCAGGCAGGCATCTTCAAGGTCCTCCCGGCGTGGGAGGAATGCAGCTGTTCAGCGGGACCCAGTTCAGGGCGGGGCGGCCAGTCCCCCATCCTCGGCGGCAAGCACTGCGGGTACAGGACCTCTCAGGGGTGGCTGGGAGGCCCGCTCAGCATGAGAGAGGCAGCAGCAGTGGAAACAAGGCTGTGCACAGTGAGGCCGGGAGTGTGCACAGGCTTCTCCAGCTTGACGGAAAGCTTAGTGTTGGTCCTGCCCACGTGGAGGAAGAAGAGGGATCCGGGTCTGCACGGAGCGCATCCAGCATGGCGGAGGCTGGGAGAGAGTTCGCCAGCAGCATGACGGCGTCAGGAAGAAATTTACCTGTGGTGTTCAGTGATGAACGACAGGAACTAGGACCATCGGCTGTGGGGTTCACAGCTCCCGGGCAGCCAGGTGAGACAGCATTGGGGTTATTTCTCTCACTCAGTGGCGTAACTACCCGGGAAGCAGGGGAAGCGGCTGCTTCAGGGCCCGGGCTGACAAGGAGCCCGGCGCCCGACAGCGTGTCAGTCAAGTTTAATCTTTTTTATTTATATGCAAATTACCTTCCTAACGTGCCCAAGGGGTTGTCCCTCCGGCCATTTGTGCCCAGCCGCGCCCATTATCGCCAAGCCCACCACCGCCCCGCTGTTAATTATTCACTGCTGTCCTCGTCTTTTTTTTTCTAAGTGCACCGTAGTCTCGCGCATGCGCTGATGTTACTCACGTCCATGCCCATGCGGTGTCCTGGCAGTAGCCTCAAGTAGTGTAATTGCGCATGCGCCAGCTTTCTCTGTTTTCTGGCGCATGCGCGATTGCATTACTTGAGGCTGCTGCCAGGACACCGCGCGGGCCCGCACGTGAGTAACATCGGCGAATTGTGCGAGACTACGGCACACTTAGAAAAAAAAAAAAAGACGAGGACAGCAGTGAATAATTAATAGCGGGACGGCGCTGGGCTTGGCGATAATGGATGCAGCTGGGCACAAACGGCCAGAGGGACAGCCCTTTGGGCACGTTAAGAAGGTAATTTGCATATAAATAAAAAAGATTTTTATCAAAAATAAAAAGGACAGGTGGGGTAAAAATAGTATATCAAAAATTGGGCGGGGGGCTGGGGGGGGGCCCATACAAAAATTTGCTGTGGGGCCCAGGCACTTCTAGTTACGCCCCTGCTCTCGCTAGTTAACTTCCCAGGGGCGGGCGGGTTTGGGGGGTGGCAAAAGGAACTAATTGGGGATTTGGGTTAATTATTGTGTGGCTTGGCGGGTTTGGGTTCCGGGGTAGGGGTGTCAGGTGCAGCTCAGATACAGGCTTGGAGTGTAGGAACAGGGGTCAGTGGGGCGGCAGGGTGTTCGGCTTCTAGGGCTGGGGGTTCAGTATCGGTAGAGACTCAGGCAGGCGGGGAGGATGACAGGCCCAGGGTGGACGATGCAGCTAGAGGGGAAGTGTACGTGTACTTTGAAGGCCCATTAGGTGCGCATTTGAAGGCAGCAGGAGTTACGGGAACGGATTTGGCAAGGGGATTATGTAGATATTTTTTCTCTTCTCCCCTTAGAGTGTTTTAATTTGGATATGAGTAAGAAGGGTGGGGGTAGAAAGGAGGATGAAGAGAAGTGTTGGTATCGTTTAATCCCGCGCACTTTTTAAAATTGGTTGTAGGCATTCGCCATTTTAGCGAGTGTGATTGGGGAAAAGTCACCGGACTGTTGTTCGGCGCTTTTCTGCTATTTGGATGCGATAGGGGAGGCTTATAGGGTTTATGGGGGTTCTGGTTGGCTCAGGTATGACAAGCAATTTAGACAGAGGAAGGCGGTATGCCCTAGCATTTGGTGGGACCACAAGGACATTGGGTTATGGATGAGGGTAAAGGCGCCGGTGAAGCCTGGCCAGTCCTTTCGGGGGGAACCGGGAGGGTCGGGTCAGTCCAGTTTTAAAGCGACATCTGACAAGGGCTTGTGCTTCCTGTTTAACAAAGGTAGCTGCAAGTTCTGGGCAAAATACAAGTTTATTTATCGCAATGGCACCCCTCAATCAGTATTTTGTGGAAGCAGGTATATAGCGTCAATGAGTATTAGGGACGCTTTAGGAGGGGACCTGATCCAGGCGTCCTGGCCTAGCTTCTTCCACTTTATACCTGACATTGTATGGTGGGGGGTTGCCCTCACTCCCCACCGTGACAACCCCTCAATCAGTATTTTGTGGAAGCAGGTGAATTGCAGCCCTAAATAAGTATTTAGTGGAAGAAGTAATATGGCAATAGCACCCCTCAATCAGTATTTGATTGAGGGCTGCGATAACCCTCCCTATACCACCAACGAATTACCCATATCTATTTCCCTTATACCACCAACGATTCCCCTGCATTAACCGCGGGGTATGCAGATGCGCTACAGACGGAGGATCAAAGGAACCCTCTGCCTGGAAGCGCGCTCTGGGATGCTCGGGCCGGCCCGGTGACGTCATATCACCGCTCCGGCCCACGTGTTCTGGCCGGCAGTGCGCATGCGTGCCACAGGACGGGCTGCCTCGGGAGCGAGTGCCGCCGAACTTAAATAGTCCGGCGGCGCTACGCTGAGGCACTGTTGGACCAGCCACCAGCCGGAGAGGATCATCCCCTAGGAAAACAAGCACCCCCTGGACAACGAGCATACCGGCTGAGTATCACTATTCCCCCTATGCCACCAACGATTCCCCTGCATTAGCCCTTACTCCCCCCTATACCACCAACGAACCCTTATTCCCCTGCATTAACCCTCCATATACCACCAACGAATTAACCCATATCTATTCCCCCTATACCACCAACAATTCCCCTGCATTAACCCTTACTCCCCCTATACCACCAACGTACCCTAATTCATACTTCCCCTGCATTCCCCCTACATTGTATATCCCTCATTTTCCTATATCCCCTGCTCCCCTGGTTTCACCCCTGTTATTCAACCCTTATACCTCCCCTGGTATATATCACTCCATCTTCTACCCCTGGTACCCCTTGATACCCCTTTACGGCTGCCCTGCATACCCCAGCAGCAGCTGAGTCTGTATTAACCCCTTGTTACTCCCTTAGGGACAGCTTAGAGCCAGGTTGGGTGGGCTGTTAACGTGTATGTAAGTGTTAGGTATAGTTAGATTTTGGGGGTGAGTATTGTAAGTGGGATTGTGTCTAGTGTAGTTAGTACCGTATTAGTGTGTTGTTATAGTCGTTTGCATATTATATTGTTGTGTGCTGCTATAAATATATATATCTATTTCATTTATATAGATATATATAATTATAAGCAGATATTAGACTATAACATATAGTGTTTTAATAAATACCTTTTATTTAATCACAGTGTGGTCTCTTATTGTAATAGGCGCGGCAGCAATAGACGTAGGCAGTTCAGTGTAGAGTAAGGTAATCAGTAGTGATTTGTTTAATTGGTATAAATAGGCGGAGGCATCACTAGATGACTCACGCCTATTTATGAATATTAATTATTGAGATTTGCATAAATATCAAGAATTAATATCCCCTTTAACATTGGCGAGCCAGGCCCACTGCTAGGGATTTGTTTTCTGTGTTTGATTTTGGTGAAAAAAAATCGCTTACGCTGTGAACTATTCAGGCGGGAGGGACGTGGTCAGTGGATTCTGAGCGTCTAAAGCCTGATAGTTCGGACAGGTAAAGCGTTTTGTTCAATCAGAACCAAACACAGAACAATCTCTACAGCAGAGAATCTAAAATATTTTCAGATTTTTGTGTATTAATATTTTCTGATTTCCTTACACGCCGAACAGAAGTCATCTGGCTGGACGGGAGAAGGCGTTCCGAATATTGAAGGACCTCCTCCACGCAGCAACACAGTACAACGAACAACGGCACCAAAGAAGATGGCCTCTCGTCAAAAAGTGAGTATGAACTTCTCCACACTGCAACACCTCAGCAAACATAGCACATACAACCCCATCATCCCCACCACTTACAAATCCACTGAGCTGCTATGGTCCACTTTATTGGATCAGGCATACGCTCATGATAAACTCTGCATTAATAATAGTGTGTTCAAAAAAAAAAAAAACGGCTCCAAATGTTAGCCAAATTGGTTCACACCTTTGAGGATATCATTTGGAAGCCAGAACATCTTGAAACACTTAACAGCACAACAAAGGCAGAGGAAGTTTCCAATACGGCAAACTTTCACTGCAATTGTTGTGTTGAGAACATTAAACAGTTACACACATTACAAACACAATTACAAGAGAAGTCCCAGTGTACGGTCGAGAGGGGCAGGGAGATTTGCGTGTTAGAGTCTAGACTCTCGGACAAGGAGAGTTTCTACTCTGACATGGACAAGGAACTGCTCAGACTGTACACTGAGATAAATCAGTTTAGGAACAATGCGGTATCTACGGATACCATGATTGTTCAACTTCGAGACCTGGCTGCGAAAACGGAAACCATTGGGGACTTACAGCAGGTCATTTCGAATCTGTCACAGCCTGGTGCTAACAGCATGTTGCCCATGAAACAGGTTTGTGTTTCGGGAGCGGCACAGGGGGAGACAGCGGCGACGGCGCCAAGGGTCTTGCACGGATCAAACATCCGACGCAGTAGACACTAGGGGACAGATGGAACGGACGCTACATTTCACCCAAACACCCAGGGAGAATAGGTATAGCAACCGATTCCAGGAACAGGACAACAATTGGGGAGAGGAAAGTGGTTGGCCATTTACCACTTCCAATCCGCCAACGCGTCCGGAAAGACAGGAAGACTTTTATCCTAACCATTCCAGTATGGAAAGGATAAACTTCCTGTTACGGATTTGCAAGGAGATCCCAAAATATGATCCCAGTGTAGATCCGTTTACTTCATGTGATATCTTCGAGGGTCACCGTAACAAGTATTCAGTGGCTCCCGAATATCGCATGGAGTTATTCAAGTTATGGTTACCTACACACCTAAACCAAAGGTATGAGGTAAAGGGGAGGACGCAACCCATGAATGGACAGTTTTATGACAAGGTGGAATGTCAACGGGCCATTGGGACGTCACTCCAGATATCCTGTCCAAGTTAAGACCCACTGTACATGACGAACCTCTGTCTATGTGTAGTCGGTTTGAAGCAATATACAGAAGGGTTACAAAGGATGACGGTATCAGAATTCCACAGGGTATGATACGTATGTTTGTGGAAAAATTCCCATACCTTGACACTGCAATCAAGATGAACGGGTACAGCACACAAAGGTTAATTCAGCTGTTCGCCCGACGGCCCCGCCATTGGAAAGGACAGGAGGCATTTGATGCTTCCTGTGTTTACAATGCGGGCACATAAAGAGGAATTGTCCACAATGGCTACGTAATAACCGGAAAAATCCTGAGAGAACGGGCAATAATAACGGTTTCAAGATGAAACCTAATTATGCCAAATCAGTGGGGGAATATGTTGAGAAAAATCTGGGACATTCACAGGTCCAGACACCAAAACGTGTGGTTGTTGTGAATGTTCCAGCGAATCCCCGGAATCCACACCAAGGGTCCATAGCAAGAACCCACAAGTGGCAGTATGTACCTCACAGGTACCTACTGGGAGTCTGGTGGAAATTGATTGAAGATCAGGGGTCCCTAAAGATCTGGCGCCAGTATGTCTCATCATACTGGATTCCTCAGGGAGACCCCACATAAAAGCCAAAATCAAAAATCAGGATGCTGAAATCATGCTTGACACTGGTGCGGAAATTTCCATTACCAATGTCAAACATGATTTACATCCCAACAGCCCTCAGTGTGTGATGATCGGATTTGATCACCAACAAGGGGGGGTGAAGGCCCACAGAATAGAATAGGTAATCGTCCAGATTACCAGTTACATGACCCTTAGGATCCCCATGTGGTATTACCCCGGTTCTGACAACATTATTGGAACCGACGTAATGACACAAAATGGGTGGATCCTAGATCTGGCAAATAGTATTGTATGGAAGGGTCCCAGAAAATCCAAGGCTTTTGTCATCCAACGCCAGTTTCTGGGACCACCATTGCCAACAGTAGATAACTCTACTGAAGTACTCGAACACAAATGGCCTGAGATCTCGCATCATCCAGACCTTTAGTCTATTGTGTATGAGTATCCCGATCTGTGGACCCAGGGAAAAAATGATTGTGGCAGACTGATTGGAGTTCAGGTGGACATACAAGGCCCCGACCCTCCACCTCAACGACAATACTGCTTTCCGCCAGAAGCCACCCATTCAATTTTGGACACCGTCCAGGAATTGAAAACTAGGGGGGTGGTCATAGAAGGCAATTCTAAATGCAACAATGCCCTTTGGCCAGTAAATAAAAAGGACACCAATGCATGGAGGCTCACCATAGACCTCCGGGTCCTTAACAAATACACCCCAATGTCCGCTCCAGTGGTGGCACAGACTCCCGACATCATGGCCAGAATAAGCAACAAAAGTTGCATATTCTCGACCATAGATGTTGCCAATGGGTTCTTTTCAATTGAACTCACTGAAAACTGTAGGTACAAATTTGCCTTTACAGTAGGGGACAAACAGTACATGTTCGGTGTACTCCCCCACGGGTTCCACAGTAGTCCCACGTATTCTCACTAGGCATTGGCGGCTGTTCTGAGTGTATTTTCACGGCCGGGATGTCTTCTGCAATACGTGGACGACTTGCTCTTACACACAGAAACCATAGAACAGGCATCCTCAAACTGTGGCCCTCCAGCTGTTGTAAAACTACAACTCCCACAATGCCCTGCTGTAGCCTGATACCTGTAGGCTGTTCAGGCATGCTGGGAGTTGTAGTTTTGCAACATCTGGAGGGCCGTAGTTTGAGGATGCCTGCCATAGAAGAACACTTGGTTCTGTTAAAAGAGCTATTGGGACTCCTGGCCAAGTCAGGACTCAAGCTGAGTCCCCACAAGGCAAATTTGGCCAGAACAGAGGTGACTTTCCTTGGAGTCCAAATTTCTTTTGGAGCCAAAGGAATCGTGGCAGCCAAAGTGGAAGCCATGGTAAAGTTACCTAGGCCAGGTACTCTACAGGATTTGAGAAAATTCCTGGGAGTTGCTAATTTTATGAGGGAGTTCATAGAGGATTTTGCTGCCAAAGCGAAACCCCTCTATGAACTCCTCAGAGGAGAAGACCCCTCAATCAAAGGTTGGTCTGATGCACAGGAAGAGGCCTTTTCTACTTTGAAAAGGGACCTCTCCTCTGCCCCTGTACTGGCCACTCCCCATCCAGAAGGGGAAATAGCCATACAGGTGCATGTAGGAACGGAGTCTATCTCAGCGGTCCTCCTACAGCAGATAGGGTATGACACTAGACCGCAGGGATACTTCTTCAGGTTACTTTCGCCCGTTGAACGAGGGTTCGATGAGTGTGCCAAACAACTGGCAGCCATACACTATGCCGTCAAAACCAATGAGCATATTGTAGGCTTCAGGCCCCTCACTTTGCAGACTCCACACTCTCCATTGGCCCTTCTGCTCCGTGATACACTCCCTGGAATCTCCCAACAGAGATTCGGGAGGTGGATTATGGATCTCAGTGGCTGGAGTCTGCAGGTGAACCACAAAGCCAAGTATGTTCTGTCCCAGTTACTGAACCTAACTGGAACCGAACATGACTGTGGCCAACCAGCGCATATCAACGTGCAACAAATTTTCAGGACCGATAGACATCCAGAAGACAGAGTCATCTTTGTTGATGGCTCTCGATTCTACATGGATGGGACCTATGTCACAGGTTTTGCTGTGCTGGATGAGACCACAGGTACCCAGAGTCTTGTCAAGTTACCAGGTCACATATCGGCACAGCGGGCAGAACTGGAGGCGGTCAAGGAAGCCTTGCTTATTCAACCCCCAGGGAAGCAAACTATATATAGTGACAGTTCATATGTAGTTCGTTCTCTCACCGTGCACCTGGACACATGGAAAAGACGAGGATTTGTGGACAGCCAAAACAAACCTCTGGCTCATTTGTCGGTCCTGAAATAACTTTGGGAATGGGGCATGGCACACACGGCGGAAGCAACCATCATAAAAATCCCTGCGCATCAGAAAGGGGACGAGCCTTTAATGCTAGGTAACAACAAGGCGGATGAATTCGCCAAACTAGCGGCAGTGTCTGGGATCCTTCGGAAACAGGCACTGAGCCGCTACCAGCCTACCAGATTGCAGTTCGTACCAACCTGAATAAAGGCCCGGTGTCATTTGAGGAGGAACAAGCCAAAGATCCTCTTCTAATGACACACCTCACATCTCCACAGCATCCCTGGTTAACACAACAAGGGATCCTGTGTTACGATACCGGTACACAGCAGCTTCCTCTTCCTGTGGTTCGGCAGCATCTGCAAGCAGAGCTAACCAGATAAAACCACCAACTGTTTGGACACCTTGGCCGGGATAAACTCTTGTCTCTCCTGAGAGACAAATTATACTGGCCGGGAATGTCCAACACAGTAGAGGAAGTTACACAACAGTGCCTGGTATGTGCTCAGGTCAACCCAAGGGCGTCAGCCCTGAAGTCGGTGTTGCAGCGAGTTCCTCCTACAGATGGTCCGTGGTCCGCACTACAAATAGATTTTATAGGACCGGTAACAGGAAGTCTGTAGTGGATGTCTTCTCTAAATGGGTAGAAGCCATCCCCACGGTCCACGATTCGGCTACAACCACTGCCCGTGTTCTCTGGGAACAGGTTCTGTCACGATGGGGTATCCCCAGATTGATAGAGTCAGACAGAGGGACCCATTTCACGGGTAAGGTAATGAAAGCACTTTGTGGTCTTTTAGACATAAAGCAAAGGTTTCATGTGCCTTACCACCCTCAGTCTGCAGGCATCGTGGAGCGGATTAACCGGACCATTAAGACACGACTTTCTAAAGCACTACTGGAGAAAGGTTCCTCATGGGTAACCTCTCTGCCAGCTGTGCTAACGGGAATCCGAGCTACCGAGGCTACCAGTATCGGTATCACCCCGTTTGAACTAATGACCGGACGCAAAATGCCTCTATGTATGCCCAATGAACCCCTAGTGTCAGAGCCTGTGAAGAACGCCATCGCCAGAGACCTGTTTCTCCAACAGGTTCAACTAAACCTGAAAGAGTTATTGCCTCATGCAGCGATACGGCTGCACAGACCTTATCTACAGGGGGAAACGCTGATGCCCTCTGTAGGAGAGCTGGTGATGGTAAATATCTTGCGTCGGCCGGCCCTTGGGTTGCAAACTGGGAAGGACCCTATCAGGTCCTTGAAGTAATGGGTGACACAATGCTGAAGTAATGGGTGACCAAGAAAGAGTCACGAAATACAGCCATTTAGTGCAAAGATATATTTACTTCAGGCCTACACTGGTTCAGACCGTGTGAGATACCCCCCTACATACAGGGGTTTGAATCAGGCATTTGAAATACAGCCATTTTGTGCAAAGATATATTTACTTCAGGCCTACAGAGGTTCAGGTCCTCTAAGATACTACCTCTACATACAGGGGTTTGAATTAGGCATTTGAAATACAACCATTTGAAATACAGCCATTTTGTGCAAAGATATATTTACTTCAGCCCTACACTGGTTCAGACCGTGTGAGATACCACCCTACATACAGGGGTTTGAATCAGGCATTTGAAATACAGCCATTTGAAATACAGCCTTTATCTGCAAAGATTTATTTAAATCAGGCCTACACTGGTTCAGACCGTGTGAGATACCCCCCTACATACAGGGGTTTGAATTAGGCATTTGAAATACAGCCATTTGAAATACAGCCTTTTTGTGCAAAGATATATTTAATTCAGGCCTACAGAGGTTCAGGCCCTGTGAGATACCACCTCTACATACAGGGGTTTGAATTATTTTTTTGAAATACAGCCATTTGAAATACAGCCAATTTGTGCAAAAATATATTTACTGCAGGCCCACAGAGGTTCAGGCCCTCTGAGATACTACCTCTACATACAGGGGTTTGAATTAGACATTTGAAATACAACCATTTGAAATACAGCCATTTTGTGCAAAGGTATATTTACTTCAGCCCTACACTAGTTCAGACCGTGTGAGATACCACCCTACATACAGGGGTTTGAATCAGGCATTTGAAATACAGCCATTTGAAATACAGCCTTTATGTGCAAAGATTTATTTAAATCAGGCCTACACTGGTTCAGACCGTGTGAGATACCCCCCTACATACAGGGGTTTGAATTAGGCATTTGAAATACAGCCATTTGAAATACAGCCATTTTGTTCAAAGATATATTTACTTCAGGCGTACAGAGGTTCAGGCCCTCTGAGATACTACCTCTACATACAGGGGTTTGAACTAGGCATTTGAAATACAGCCATTTGAAATACAGCCATTTGAAATACAGCCATTTAGTGCAAAGATATATTTACTTCAGGCCTACACTGGTTCAGACCGTGTGAGATACCCCTCTACATACAGGGGTTTGAATCAGGCATTTGAAATACAGCCATTTGAAATACAGCCATTTTGTACAAAGATATATTTACTTCAGGCGTACAGAGGTTCAGGCCCTCTGAGATACTACCTCTACATACACGGGTTTGAATTAGGCATTTGAAATACAGCCATTTGAAATACAGCCATTTTGTGCAAAGATATATTTACTTGAGCCCTACACTGGTTCAGACCGTGTGAGATACACCCCCTACATACAGGGGTTTGAATCAGGCATTTGAAATACAGCCATTTGAAATACAGCCATTTTGTTCAAAGATATATTTACTTCAGGCGTACAGAGGTTCAGGCCCTCTGAGATACTACCTCTACATACAGGGGTTTGAATTAGGCATTTGAAATACAGCCATTTGAAATACAGCCAATTTGTGCAAAAATATATTTACTGCAGGCCCACAGAGGTTCAGGCCCTCTGAGATACTACCTCTACATACAGGGGTTTGAACTAGGCATTTGAAATACAGCCATTTGAAATACAGCCATTTGAAATACAGTCATTTAGTGCAAAGATATATTTACTTCAGGCCTACACTGGTTCAGACCGTGTGAGATACCCCTCTACATACAGGGGTTTGAATCAGGCATTTGAAATACAGCCATTTGAAATACAGCCATTTTGTACAAAGATATATTTACTTCAGGCGTACAGAGGTTCAGGCCCTCTGAGATACTACCTCTACATACAGGGGTTTGTATCAGGCATTTGAAATACAGCCATTTGAAATACAGCCATTTTGTGCAAAGATATATTTACTTGAGCCCTACACTGGTGCAGACCGTGTGAGATACACCCCCTACATACAGGGGTTTGAAGCAGGCATTTGAAATACAGCCATTTGAAATACAGCCATTTTGTTCAAAGATATATTTACTCCAGGCCTACAGAGCAGGGCTGGGACAAGGCCATTTGGTGCCCAGGGCGAAGATGGCAAACTGCGCCCCCCCCCCCCCCCCCCCCCCCGTTTTTAAGAAAGAATCAATGTTGTTTCAAAACAAGAATATACTTAAAGCAATAGAACAAAGGACTGTGGGACTTTGAAAGTCACAGACACTATAAAGTTCCCCCCCATCATCATGTGCCAGTATAAATTCCCCCCCATCATCATGTGCCAGTTTTGTAATAAGCCCCCCCAATGTGCCAGTAACACTATTGTAAAAAAAAACAAAAAAAAAACACTTATACTTACCTAAGTGTCAGCGATGCGATGCAGCCTCTTCCTGTGTCCCACGCTGTAATGTAAGGCTCAGGCGGCACGATGACGTCATTGCGCCTCTGATAGGCTGCCGGCCTAGTGCCTGCAGCCAGGGGCGTACATAAAAATCACTGGGCCCCATAGCAGGAATCTAAATTGGGCCCCCATTCCCCTTTTATAGCCCCTCCCTTTGTTCCATGAACTATTCTTGCTGCTGCGTTTTATAATTTATGCCATCAGGGCCGGAATGGGATTACAAAACAGCCCTGGCACACAAAAGAGGTATAATAGATGCAGATGTATATTATATACAGCAGTGTACAGTTATGTGAGGTACGCGGTATAATAGATGCAGTGTGTACAGGTATATAGTATATTCCCTAGTGTTCTGATATGTGAGGTACAGGGTATAATAGATGCAGTGTGTACAGGTATATAGTATATACAGCAGTGTACTGATATGTGAGGTACGGGGTATAATATATGCAGTGTATACAGTATATACAGTAGTGTAATATGTGAGGTACGAGGTATAATAGATGCAGTGTGTACAGATATATAGTATATACAGCAGTGTACTGATATGTGAGGTACAGGGTATAATAGATGCAGTGTGTACAGATATATAGTATATACAGCGGTGTACTAATATGTGAGGTACGGGGTATGATATATGCAGTGTATACAGTATATACAGTAGTGTAATATGTGAGGTACGAGGTATAATAGATGCAGTGTGTACAGGTATATAGTATATTCCGTAGTGTTCTGATATGTGAGGTACAGGGTATAATAGATGCAGTGTGTACAGGTATATAGTATATACAGCAGTGTACTGATATGTGAGGTACGGGGTATAATATATGCAGTGTATACAGTATATACAGTAGTGTAATATGTGAGGTACGAGGTATAATAGATGCAGTGTGTACAGGTATATAGTAAATACAGCAGTGTATTGACACCTCGTACCTCACATATCAGTACACTGCTGTATATACTATATATCTGTACACACTGCATCTATTATACCTCGTACCTCACATATATAGTATATACAGAAGTGTACTGATATCTGTACACACAGCATCTATTATACCTTGTACCTCACATATCAGTGCACTGCGGTATATACTATATATCTGTACATATTGCATGTATAATACTGTGTAATATATGCAGTGTGTGTGCATGTATGTGTGTGTATATATATATATATATATATATATACAGAGCAGTGTATTGATGTGACACATAGAAGGTATAATACTGTAGATGCAGTGTTTATAGAAATATGTGGTCAGTTATGCATTATAGTCACTGTGAGGTACATGAGGTAGTGGTAACTGTCTGAAGTAGTATACATGAGTGAGCAATGAGTAAAAACAGGGCATGGAGGGGGGGGGGGGGGTAAATGATGAAAAGTGGAGGACCTCCTCTTACCTCTCCATTCCAGTCTGTATGGATCAATACAGAGCTGCTTGTGAACTTTTAATACTTGCTGTTAGGGGTTGAAGGACCTGTGATGATGTCATCACAGGTCCTGGCAGATGTACCTTTGAAACCTAGGAACTACACCATTTTTGGTGCAGTTCCTTTGCTAGATTCTGCAGGACCTGTGATGTTGAAGATGATGTCATCATAGGTCCTGGCAGATGCACTGTTCTAACCTGGGAACTACACTTTACACTGTGCAGTTCCCTTACAGGACCTGTGATGACATCATCAAAGGTCCTTTAGCTTTAGAAAGGTAAACAGGAGTAATTAGGGGGCGGGGCCTCTCCTCCACTTCGGTGCCTGCCTGCAGCCTATCAGAGGAAAGGGAAGGGACACGCCTCTCCCTCCCCTGCACCTCCGCTGGCACAGACAGTTTACAATGGAGATGAGCGCAATGGAAGCGCTCATCTCCCTGTGCCCGGCGGCGGCTGCTCACTTGGGGGGGGGGGGTCATTTTAGTTGGGAGGGCACATGGGGGGGCACAGCATGATGTAGGGGGGGCCGTGGCCCCCTCTGGCCCCCCCCTGGCGACGCCACTGCTGCTGGCACTTCACCTGCGCCCCCCTCCTGTCCGCAAATGGTAGCGCCCAGGGCACCCGCTCCTTCGGCCCCTGCCTTGTACCGGCCCTGCTACAGAGGTTCAGGCCCTGTGAGATACTACCTCTACATACGGGGGTTTGAATTAGGCATTTAAATACAGCCATTTGAAATACAGCCATTTTGTGCAAAGATATATTTACATCAGGCCTACAGAGGTTCAGGCCCTCTGAGATACCATCTCTACATACAGGGGTTTGAATCAGGCATTTGAAATACAGCCTTTTTGTGCAAAGATATATTTACTTCAGGCCTTTACTGGTTCAAACCGTGTGAGATACCACCCTTCCTACAGGGGTTTGAATCAGGCATTTGAAATACAGCCATTTGAAATACAGCCTTTTTGTGCAAAGATATATTTACTTCAGGCCTACACTGGTTCAGACCGTGTGAGATACCCCCTACATACAGGGGTTTGTATCAGGCATTTGAAATACAGCCATTTGAAATACAGCCTTTTTGTGCAAAGATATATTTACTTCAGGCCTACAGTGGTTCAGGCCCTGTGAGATACCACCTCTACATACAGGGGTTTGAATTATTTTTTTGAAATACAGCCATTTGAAATACAGCAATTTTGTGCAAAGATATATTTACTGCAGGCCTACAGAGTTTCAGGCCCTCTGAGATACTACCTCTTCATACAGGGGTTTGAATTAGGCATTTGAAATACAGCCATTTGAAATGCAGCCATTTTGTGTAAAGATATATTTACTTCAGGCCTACAGAGGTTCAGACCGTGTGAGATACACCCCTACATACAGGGGTTTGAATCATAGAAACATAGAATGTGTCGGCAGATAAGAACCATTTGGCCCATCTAGTCTGCCCAATATACTGAATACTATGGATAGCCCCTGGCCCTATCTTATATGAAGGATGGCTTTATACCTATCCCATGCATGCTTAAACTCCTTCACTGTATTTGCAGCTACCACTTCTGTAGGAAGGCTATTCCATGCATCCACTACTCTCTCAGTAAAGTAATACTTCCTGATATTACTTTTAAACTTTTGACACTCTAATTTAAAACTATGTCCTCTTGTAGCAGTTTTTCTTCTTTTAAATATTCTCTCCTCTTTTACCTTGTTGATTCATTTTATGTATTTAAAAGTTTCTATCATATCCCCTCTGTCTCGTCTTTCTTCCAAGCTATACATGTTAAGGTCCTTTAATCTTTCCTGGTAAGTTTTATCCTGCAATCCATGTACCAGTTTAGTAGCTCTTCTCTGAACTCTCTCCAAAGTATCAATATCCTTCTGGAGATATGGTCTCCAGTACTGCGCACAATACTCCAAATGAGGTCTCACTAGTGCTCTGTAGAGCGGCATGACCACCTCCCTCTTTCTACTGGCAATGCCTCTCCCTATACACCCAAGCATTCTGCTAGCATTTCCTGCTGCTCTATGACATTGTCTGCCTACCTTTAAGTCTTTTGAAATAATGACCCCTAAATCCCTTTCCTTAGATACTGAGGTTAGGACTGTATCACTGATTTTATATTCTGCTCTTGGGTTTTTATGCCCCAGGTGCATTATCTTGCACTTATCAATATTACATTTTAGTTGCCCATTCCTCTAGTTTTCCTAAATACTTTTCCATTTGGTGTATCCCTCCAGGAACATCAACCCTGTTACAAATCTTTGTGTCATCAGCAAAAAGACACACCTTACCATCGAGGCCTTCTGCAATTTCGCTGATAAAGATATTAAACAATATGGGTCCCAGAACAGATCCCTGGGGTACCCCACTGGTAACAAGACCTTGGTCTGAATATACTCCATTGACTACAACCCTCTGTTGCCTGTCCCTCAGCCACTGCCTAATCTATTCATCAATATAGCAGTCTAAGTCCAAAGACTGCAATTTATTGATAAGCCTCCTATGTGGGACAGTATCAAAAGCCTTACTAAAGTCTAGATAAGCGATGTCTACTGCACCTCCTCCATCTATTACTTTAGTCACCCAATCAAAAAAATCTATAAGATTAGTTTGACATGATCTCCCAGAAGTAAACCCATGCTGTTTTTCATCTTTCAAACCATGGGATTTTAGATGTTCCAAAATCCTCTCCTTAACCCCTTAAGCCTTTTTACACCTTAGGACCAGGCCATTTTTTGAAAATCTGACCAGAGTCCCTTTAAGTGCTGATAACTTTAAAACGGTTTGACTTATCTAGGCCGTTCTGAGATTGTTTTTTTGTCACATATTGTACTTCATGACACTGGTAAAATGGAGTCAAAAATATTTTTTTTTTTGCACCAAAAAATACCTAATTTAACAAAAATTTGAAAAAAATTTGCAAATTTCAAAGTTTCAGTTTCTCTACTTCTGTAATACATAGTAATACCCCCAAAAATTGTGATGACTTTACATTCCCCATATGTCTACTTCATGTTTGAATTGTTTTGGGAATGATATTTTATTTTTTGGGGATGTTATAAGGCTTAGAAGTTTAGAAGCAAATCTTGAAATTTATCCGAAATTTACAAAAACTCAATTTCTAGGGACCAGTTCAGGTCTCAAGTCACTTTGCGAGGCTTACATTATAGAAACCACCCAAAAATGACCCCATCTAAGAAACTACACCCCTCAAGGTATTCAAAACTGATTTTGCATACGTTGTTAACCCTTTAGGTGTTGCACAAGAGTTATTGGCAAATAGGGAGGAAATTTGAGAATTTCATTTTTTTGTCAAATTTTTCATTTTAACCCATTTTTTCCACTAACAAACCAAGGGTTAACAGCCAAACAAGACTGTATCTTTATTGCCCTGACTCTGCCATTTACAGAAACACCCAATATGTGGCCGTAAACTACTGTACGGCCACACAGCGGGGCGTAGAGTGAAAGGTGCACCCCTGGAGGAGAAACTCCCTAAAAGTGACCCCATCTAAGAAACTACACCCCTCAAGGTATTCAAAACTGATTTTACATACGTCGTTAACCCTTTAGGTGTTGCACAAGAGTTATTGGCAAATGGCGATGAAATTTGAGAATTTCATTTTTTTGCCTAATTTTCCATTTTAACCCATTTTTTCCACTAACAAAGCAAGGGTTAACAGCCAAACAAGACTGTATCTTTATTGCCCTGACTCTGCTGTTTACAGAAACACCCCAAATGTAGCCGTAAACTACTGTACGGGCACACAGCGGGGCGTAGAGTGAAAGGTGCGCCGTTTGGTTTTTGGAGGGCTGATTTTGCTGGACTGTTTTTTTGGCACCATGTCCCATTTGAAGCCCCCCTGATGCACCCCTAGATTATAAACTCCATAAAAGTGACCCCATCTAAGAAACTACACCCCTCAAGGTATTCAAAACTGATTTTACAAACTTTGTTAACCCTTTAGGTGTTGCACAAGATTTAATGGAAAATAGAGATACAATTTCAAAATTTCACTTTTTTGGCAGATTTTCCATTTTAATATTTTTTTTCCAGTTACAAAGCAAGGGTTAACAGCCAAACAAAACTCATTATTTATGGCCCTAATTCTGTAGTTTACAGAAACACCCCATATGTGGTCGTAAACAGCTGTACGGGCACACGGCAGGGCGCAGAAGGAAAGGAACACCATATGGTTTTTGGAAGGCATATTTTGCTGGACTGGTTTTTTTGACACCATGTCCCATTTGAAGCCCCCCTGATGCACCCCTAGAGTAGAAACTCCAAAAAAGTGACCCCATTTTAGAAACTACGGGATAGGGTGGCAGTTTTGTTGGTACTAGTTTAGGGTACATATGATTTTTGGTTGCTCTATATTACACTTTTTGTGCGGCAAGGTAACAAGAAATAGCTTTTTTGGCACCGTTTTTTTTTTTGTTATTTACAACATTCATCTGACAGGTTAGATCATGTGGTAATTTTATAGAGCAGGTTGTCACGGACGCGGAGATACCTAATATGTATACAATTTTTTTTATTTATGTAAGTTTTACACAATGATTTCATTTTTAAAACCAAAAAAATGTTTTAGTGTCTCCATAGTCTAAGAGCCATAGTTTTTTCAGTTTTTGGGCGATTATCTTAAGTAGGGTCTCATTTTTTGCGGGATGAGATGACGGTTTGATTGGCATCTATTTTGGGGTGCATATGACTTTTTGATTGCTTGCTATTACACTTTTTGTGACGTAAGATGACAAAAAATGGCTTTTTTTACACCGTTTTTATTTTTATTTTTTTACGGTGGTCATCTGAGGGGTTAGATCATGTGATATCATGTGATATTTTTATAGAGCCGGGCGATACGGACGCGGCGATACCTAATATGTATACTTTTTTTTTTATTTATGTAAGTTTTACACAATGATTTCATTTTTGAAACAAAAAAAATCATGTTTTAGTGTTTCCATAGTCAAGAGCCATAGTTTTTTCAGTTTTTGGGCGATTATCTTGGGTAGGGTATGATTTTTGCGGGATGAGATGACGGTTACAATTTTGGCGTACATGCGACTTTTTTGATCACTTTTATTACCTTTTTTGGAAAATAAGGTGGGCAAAATTTCAATTTCATCATAGTTTTTTATTTTTTATTTTTATGGTGTTCACCGTTCGGGTAAAGTAACATGACCGTTTTATAGATCAGGTCGTTACGGACGCGGCGATACCAAACATGTGTAGGGAATTTTATTTTTTTCATTTTTTATCAGTGATAAATGTGTTTTTTGATTTTTACTTTTTTTTCACTTTTATTCACTTTTTTTTGACCCAGACCCACTTGGTTCTTGAAGATCCAGTGGGTCTGATGTCTGTATAATACAGTACAGTACAATATATATTGTTCTGTACTGTATTTTACTTACACTGAACAGATCTATGCCTTTCAGCACAGATCTGTTCAGCACCATGGACAGCAGGACGCCTGAGAGGCGTCCTGTTGCCATGGGAACCTTCCCCGTCTGCTCAGTACTGCTCAGAACTTCGCAGACGGGGAAGGGTAAGGAGGGGATCTCTCGGGGGGCTCTCTGGGGTTCTCTCCCTCTCCATCGGGGGGCTGCAAAGGCACAGCAGCCCCCCGATGGGAGAGGGAGGGAGCTCCCTGCGCTGTTAACCTTTTCCATACAGCGGTCCGTACGGACCGCTGTATGGAAAGGGTTAAACGGCTGACATCGCATCGCAGATGTCAGCCGTTTATACCAGGGTGCCAGCAATGTGCTGGCACCCTGGTATCCCCACTAGACACCAACGATTATACAAGGGGAGGCGGGCGGGGGATCGCGATCCCGCCTGCCGCACCGCCCGCCTCCCGCACCGCCCACACCGCCCGCAACCCTCCCCCTGCACCTCCCGCCACCATAAAAATCATTCGGGGGTGCAGGGGGGGGGTGAATAAAACTTTTTTTTTAGGCATATAAAGTTTCTGATCCCCGCGGTCAGGGACCGCGGGGACCAGAAACTTCAGAAATCGCAGCAAACCGCAGGTCTGAATTGACCTGCGGTTTGCCGCGATCGCCGACATGGGGGGGTCACGGGACCCCCCCGCGCATTTAGCCTAGGTGCCTGCTCAATGATTTGAGCAGGCACCGGGTTCCGATCACTGCCAGTCGCACGGCAGTGATCGAAAATACACAGGGCGTACATGTACGCCCTGTGTCCTTAAGTACCAGGGCACAAGGGCGTACCTGTACGCCCTATGTCCTTAAGAGGTTAAGTATGGTTTCCGTTAATGTCCCCACTATTGATGTCAGGCTTACTGGCCTATAGTTGCCCGATTCCTCCCTACTACCTTTCTTGTGAATGGGCACAACATTTGCTAATTTCCAATCTTCTGGGATGACTCCTGTTGCCAGTTATTGGTTAAATAAATCCGTTAATGGTTCACCGCTGAGCTCTTTTAATAGCTTTGGGTGTATCCCATCAGGCCCCTGTGACTTATTTGTATTACTTTTAGACAGCTGACTTAGAACCTCTTCCTCTGTAAAGACACATGCATCAAAAGATTCATTAGTCTTCTTTCCTAACTGAGGTCCTTTTCCTTCATTTTCCTTTGTAAAAACTGAACAGAAGTATTCATTGAGGCAGTCAGCTAGTTCTTTATCTTCTTCCATATACCTTCCTTCTTTTGTTTTTAATTTGGTAATTCCTTGTTTTAGTTTCCTTTTTTCATTTATGTATCTGAAGAATGCCTTATCGCCTTTTTTCCCTGACTGAGCTAATTTCTCTTCTGCCTGTGCTTTAGAGGCTCTTATAACTTGTTTGGCCTCTCTCTGCCTAATCTTATAAATTTGCCTGTCATCCTCGTTTTTTTTTTTTTTTATAATTCCTAAATGCTATCTTTTTGTTTTTAATGATTTTGGCCACTTCTGCTGAGTACCACAGTGGTCTCTTCCTTTTTTTTGCTTTTACTGACAAGCCTAATGCAATTTTCTGTTGCCTTCAATAGTGCCACTTTTAAGTAGTCCCATTTCTCCTGGACTCCAATGAAACTGTTTAAATCTGATAGGGACTCGTATACCACTAATCTAAATTTTAGAAAAGTCAGTTTTTCTAAAATCTAAAACTTTAGTTTTTGTGTGGTGTAATTCAGTCACTGTACTTATAGTAAACCACACTGACTGGTGATCACTAGATCCCAAGCTTTCCCCTACAGTAATATCATATACCAAATTCCAATTTGTGAATACTAAATCTAAAATGACCTCCTTCCGGGTTGGCTCCTCAACTATTTGCTGTAGAGATAATCCCAGTAGGGAATTTAGAATATCTGTACTCCTGGTAGAACTAGCTATTTTGGTTTTCCAGTTTACATCTGTAAGATTGAAGTCTCCCATAATGATAACTTCCCCCTTCAATGTCATTTTAGCTATTTCCTCAACTAGTAGATCATCTAATTCTTTGACTTGGCTAGGTGGTCTATATATCACACCTACATGAGTTACCTTATGATTATCAAGCTGCAAGGTTGGGTTACCTTGCAGCTTGTATCAAATTAGATTTTATGCTATCTTTCACATACAGGGCCACCCCTCCCCCCTTCTTGCCTTCTCTGTCTTTCCTGTATAGAGAGAACCCTGGTATTGATATATCCCAGTCATTACTCCCCTTGAACCACATCTCAGTAACAGCCACTACATCTATATTCTCAGATGCCATTATAGCCTCAAGTTCATTGATCTTATTCCCTAAACTACGAGCATTTGTAGACAAGAATCTGAGCTTGTAATTTCTTAACATTTGTGCTACTGGCATCTTCTGGCATTGTTCCGTGGGGGCAGTTGGACTGCTGGATTATCACTCTTTTGCCCCCCTTTCCTAGTTTAAATGCTCCTTAGCAAATACTTGGAACTGTTCACCGAGGACATTCGTTCCCTTGAGAGAAAGATGCAAACCATCTTTCTTGTACAGTTCTTTTCCATTCCAACAAGAGCTAACATGAGACACAAAGCCAAACCCTTGGTACAGACACCATTCACCAAGCCATAAATGTAATTCCTTAATGCGCATCTTCCTGTCATGCTGAAGGTTATGCACAGGCAAAACTGCAGAGAAGGAAACAGTTGATGCAACCTCCCGTATATCCTTTCCAAGTGTGTGAAAAGCTTCTTTCATCTTTGAAACCTCATTGCAAGCCAGATAGTTTGTCCCAAGATGGACAATAACATCCACTTCCCTTTCCTGCTTTGCTTGCATAACAATATTAAGGATCCGTCGTCTATTTCTGCTAGCGGTAGCACCAGGGAGACATCTCACAACACCATTCTCCTCAAACTTCACACCTCTTATGATGGAATCGTTCACCAACAGCTGCTTACTATCAGTCCTCACCTTCTCCTTTTTGTCTTTGGCTGCAGTCTTACATACTTTAGGCATGGGAGATGATTGTTTCTCACCCACTGTGCTTGAGCCATCCTCCAAGTTGCTCTGGCACTGAAAGTGCTGCAAATGAATTATGGAGAGCCACAGACTGTGGGACATGTCTTCTATCCACATCTCTCAGTCTACCAGAACCTACAGTAACCCATCTTCCATTTATAGGGGGCCTCTGTGGCAGTGGCATTGCAATGTTCTCAGCCTGAGTTTGTTTAATGGTTAATTTACAAATCTCATATTTCAAAAAGGTAATTCCCTGCTGCATTATGGAGAGCTGTCTACAGATCAGACAGTATCCAAACCTCTGAAGAGTGGAACCTGAAAAAAAAACACAACAATTCCTGCACAGAACCAGGTCTGCCATTGTAAAGAGGGGAAAGATTTTAAACAAACAAATCTTACTTGTTTAGATTGTATCCACCTCCAGATTACCTCCTGAGTATCTCCTGAATATCTCCAATGCACTTATAAGAATCAGCACTTGGAAAACCAGCCTTGGAAAAGCAGCAAGCTATAATTAGCTAGCTAATACTATGTTGCTATATATAGACACACTCCCACAAAGGCTCCTCCCCCAAAAGCAAATTAACACCTTACTAGCCTATGCTCATTTGCAATCAGACAATAGAGATACCGTGTCTAACAAATTCCTTACCTCTTTTGAAACACAGTGTCTGAGTATCCACCAGAAACACCACTGAAGTTCTGCTACAGTGGAAAAACTTTGAGTTAGACTAAGTTAGTCTTCTGAATATCTCCAATGCACTTATAAGAATCAGCACTTGGAAAATCAGCCTTGGAAAAGCCTTGGAAAAGCAGCAAGGCATTTGAAATACAGCCATTTGAAATACAGCCATTTTGTGCAAAGATATATTTACTTCAGGCCTACACTGGTTCAGACCGTGTGAGATACCCCCCTACATACAGGGGTTTGAATCAGGCATTTGAAATACAGCCATTTGAAATACAGACATTATGTGCAAAGATAAATTTACTTCAGGCCTACAGAGGTTCAGGCCCTGTGAGATACCACCTCTACATACAGGGGTTTAAATTAGGCATTTAAAATACAGCCATTTGAAATACAGCCATTTTGTGCAAAGAAATCTTAAATTGAGGCAAAGTCTGGTTCAGTGTAAGATACACTCTTTACATACTGTCGTTCTTTTCTACTATTAATTCAACACCCTTTTAGGACAAGATCCTAAATTCAAAAAATATAAAGAGAGCGTCAAATAAGGGACGTGGCCCAGGTCGTGGTGCTGCTGGTGGAGCTCCTGTTGCAGGGAGAGGACGTGGTCGATCTGTGCCAGCTACACGCACAAGTGAAACCCCTTCCTCAGGTGCGAGTAGGCGATAAAACCTGCAGCGGTATTTGGTCAGGCCTAATGCTGCTCTACGAATGGTGAGGCCTGAACAGGCGATAGTAGATTGGGTTGCTGACAGTGGATCCAGTTCCTTCACATTGTCTCCCACCAAGTCTCCTGCTGAAAGACCACAGTTGGCACCTGCAGCCGATGTCCATCAGTCTTTCACCTCTCCCCCTTGTAAATCAGCCAAGCAGTCTGAGCCCCAAGTCATGCAGCAGTCTCTTCTGCTTTTTGATGACTCTGTTAGCAGGGTTTCCCAGGGCCTTTCCACCTAACCCTGCCCCAGAAGTAGAAGAGATTGAGTGCACCGATGCCCAACCACTTATTTTTCAAGATGAGTACATGGGAGGACCATCGCAGCACGTCTCGGATGATGACGAAACACAGGTGCCAACTGCTGGGGCTTTCGAAAGTGTGCAGACCGACAAGGAAGTCAGGGGTGAAGACTGGGTGGAAGATGGTGTGGAGGACAATGAGGTCCTCGACCCCACATGGAATCAAGGTCATGCGAGTGACCGATTTAGTTCGGAGGAAGAGGCGGTGGTCGCACAGAGCCACCAGCACAGCAGAAGAGGGAGCAGGGTGCAAAAGCGGAGCGGCCGTCCTCTAGACAGTACGGAGCGGCCGTCCTCTAACCACCCGCGATTCCTAGCCATGAATGCCAGCATTTCTAAATTACTTGCCTTTGAAATGCTGTCATTCCGTCTGGTGGAGACGGATAGTTTTAAAGGCCTTATGGCGATTGCTGTCCCACAGTACGTCATGCACAGCCGCCACAAATTTTCAAGGCAAGTCATCCCTTCCCTTCACAACCAAGTAGGGGACAAAGTCAGGTGTGCACTGCGGAATGCCATCTGTGGCAAGGTGCACCTGACTACAGATACGTGGACCAGTAAGCACGGTTAGGGCCATTATATCTCCATAACAGCACACTGGGTAAATGCAGAGGCGGATAGCAGTTTGGCGCATGTCCTTACACCACCGAGGATTGCAGGGCGCTTCAGTTTGCCTCCTGTTGCTTTCTCCTCCTACTCTGCTTCCTTATCTTCTACCAGCTATTCATCCGGTCAGCGTAACACCTTCACCACCAACTTCAGCACAGCCAGGGATAAACGACAGCAGGCAGTTTTAAAACTTCTGTTTGGGGGACAAACCCCACACCGCGCAGGAGCTGTGGACGGGCCTTGAACAACAGACTGATAAGTGGTTTGTGCTAGTCAGCCTCAAGCCCGGCCTGGTGGTGTGCGATAATGGGCGAAATCTCGTAGCAGCCTGTTTGACGCACATCCCTTGCCTGGCGCATGTGCTGAATTTGGTGGTGCAGAGATTCCTTTAAAATTACCCCGACATGTCAGAGCTGCTGCATAAAGTGCGGGCCGTCTGTGCGTGCTTTCGGCGTTCTCACCCTGCTGCTGCTCGCCTGTCAGCGTTGCAGCGCTTCGGCCTTCCTGCTCACTGCCTCATATGCGACGTGCCTACAGGGTGGAACTTGTCATGACCGGTGTCACGCAAAGGGAGGGAAATGGGAATGCCCTGTCCAAGGGAGAGGGAAAGGTGGTGACCCCTGACTCACCTTGAGGCTGGCACCTGACTGCCCTGACGTCCCTAGATGGGTTCCTCACCCGTATGCCGATCATGTGCCTAAACCCTGGCTTTCCCTAAGATGAGCCCTACGTAGTGAACGGGGCGGTGGGAACACTAGTCCGCACCACTGACACTAAAAGGAAAACACCAAGGAGAGGACAGACAACACAGACAAAACATATAATCCCAGGTAGACGACAACTGCAGACAACAAAAGTCCAACAGGGATCCGGAGGGTAACGTTCTGGAACAACAACCAGGGAACACAGCTACACAGCTCCAGTGGGTCAGTATAGAAGTCCAGGCAGGAAGCTCTATATCTGGCAACCAGAGAAGTGGGAGAGGGAAATATAAGGAGGTTGGGAGTGCTGGACAAGAAACAGCTGAGGAGAAGGAGCTACGGATCCCTGAGTGAGCCAAAAAGGGTTGCAAGGCAAACCCAGAAAGCTACCATTAAGAATCAGCACTATCTTTATACATAGAGCGCGCAGCCACCCGCTGCGACTTCCTGACCCTGGGTATAACTGATTCAGGCGTGGCTCTTGACACCCTCATGACAGAACTCCACCTTGCACATGCTGGCCAGACTGTGCGAGCAGCAGCAGGCGATAGTGGAGTTTCAGCTGCAGCACGCACGGGTGAGTCGCTCGGCGGAACAGCATCACTTCACCACCAATGACTGGGCCTCCATGCGAGACCTGTGTTCCTTTTTGCGCTGTTTCGAGTACTCCACCAACATGGCCAGTGCCGATAACGCCGTTCTCAGTGTTACTGTGCCACTTCTATGCCTCCTTGAAAAAACTATTCGGGCGATGATGGAAGAGGATGTGGCACAGGAGGAGGAGGAGAAAGAGGGAAAATTTCGTAGGGTTTCCGGCCAGTCATTCCCAAGTGGCTCCGAGGGTGGGTTCCTGCACCCACAAACCCAAGGTACACAATTGTCCAGCCAGGCCACAGTTCTAGAGGATGAGGAGGAGGAGATGGAGGAGGAGGAACCATGTTCACAGTAGGGTGGCACCCAGACCAGCTCATAGCCATCACTGGTGCGTGGATGGGGGGATACAGAGGACACAGACGATACACCTCCCACAGAGGACAGCTTTTCGTTGCCTCTGGGCAGCCTGGCACACATGAGCGATTACATGCTGCAGTGTCTCCGCAACAACCGCCGAGTTGCCCACATTCTAACTTGTGCTGATTACTGGGTGGCCACGCTGCTGGATCCCCGTTACAAGGACAACGTACCGTCCTTAATTCCATCACTGGAGTGTAATCGTGAGATGCGCGAGTACAAGCGCACACTGGTAGATGCGCTGCTGGTGGCATTCCCACCTGACAGCGGGTGCACAGTGGAAGCACAAGGCGAAGGCAGAGGACGAGGAAGAGGTCGTCAATGCAGCTGGGGCACCGCCAGCACCTCAGAAGGCAGGGTTAGCATGGCCGAAATGTGGAAAACCTTTGTCTGCATGCCACAACAACCAGCACCACCAGCTGATATGGAATGTCTTAGCAGGAGGCAGCATTTCACCAACATGGTGGAGCAGTATGTGTGCATACGCCTACACGTACTGAATGACGGGTCTGCCCCCTTCAACTTCTGGGTCTCCAAATTGGGCACATGTCCTAAGCTTGCCCTTTACGCCTTGGAGGTGCTGGCCTGCCCTGCAGCCAGTGTATTATCTGAACGTGTGTTTAGCACGGCAGGGGGCGTCATCACAGACAAGCGCAGCCGCCTGTACACAGCCAATGTGGACAAGCTCACGTTCATTAAAATGAACCAGGCATGGATCCCTCAGGACTTGTCCGTACCTTGTGCAGAATAGACATGTATACCGCCACTAAGCAACCATTGTTATACTGCAGCGCAATTGCTCATGTTTGTATTTTGTATATTTTACACTCTTTTGGAGTGTACCTTAATTTTACAAAATGAAATTAAAACCAAAAACCTCTGTTGGCTATCTCGTCCTCCTCCACCGCCGCTTCCTCCTACTCAGCTACGTCCACTGCCTCCTCAAACTCCTACTCCATATGGAACTCCACCTCATGAATCCATTTTTTTTTTGTTTTATTTTATATCATTTCACTACTTTGTCATTTACCTTTTTGGGGGGAAATTCACCAATTTTTGGGTGTATAGTACCACTGCTAAACCTAGTAGGCCGGTTAAAAAAAATAAAAACATTATCATTAACATTTTCTGGTGAAATTCACAAATTTTTGGGTGTATAGTACCACTGCTATACCTAGTATGACAGTTAAAGAAAAAAAAAAGGTCATTAACATTTTCTGGTGAAATTAACCAATTTTTGGGTGTATAGTACCACTGCTATACCTAGTTGGCCAGTTAACAAAAAAGATATATTTGTTAGTTACATTTTCAGTTGAAATTCAACAATTTTTTGGTGTGAAGTACCACTGCTATACCTAGTAGACCGGAAAAAAAAAATTGACAGTTACATTTTCTGGTGAAATTCAGCAATTTTTTGGTGTGATGTACCACTGCTATACCTATTAGACCGGTAAAAAAAAAAAAAAACATTTGTCAGTTACATTTTAGGGTCAAATTCACAAATTTTTGGGTGTAATATACCCCTCCTCTACCTAGTTGACAGCTTAATAAATTTCAATAATTTTTATTTTACATTTTCAGGTGACAATAAACAATTGTTTTCTGTCATAGACCCCTGCTCTACCAAGTAGACAGGTTAATTAATTTCTGTAATTTTTCTGTTACATTCTTGGGTTGACATTATACAATTTTAGACGTGAATAAACCCCTGCTCTGCATAGGTGACAGGGAATAACATTTCTGAAATGCTTCTTTATTAATGCGTGCCACCTCATTTGATTCAATGCTTAAACTTAAGCAAGTTGTACCACATTCAAGCTTCAATACTTTGTCCCACATTTCCGCTATACTCTTTTGGCCAACATTTGCGCCTCAATAGCTTTTCCCACAATTCCGCTTGACTCTTTTGGCCCACATTTGGGCTTCTGTAATTTGTCCCACATTTGCGCCTCAATAACTTTTCCCACATTCCTTTTTGATCCCAATTTTTTAAAATAAATTTATTTCCCTTAAATTTGGTCTTTTTTTCTCACGCTCCCTCTCCGGCCTGGAACCCTGATTCCCCGCCACCCGTAATCACCATGGTAGGCGCATAAAAGAACATCGAAAGTGTATAGAGCAGATATCAAATTGGATCGTGAACATCACGGGGACGTGCGACATGGTGGGTGGGGCAGTAAGTATGCACACGCCTACACAAACTAACTGACGGGTCAGCCCCTGCAACTTCTGGGTCTCCAAATTGGGCACATGGCCTGAGCTTGCCCTTTAGTCCTTGGAGGTGCTAGCCTGCCCTGCAGCCGGTGTATTGTCTGAACGTGTGTTTAGCATGACTGTAGGGTTATATTTCCCAATGTTTTGGGGTGTACCCTAATTTAAAAAAATATAAATAAATTTAAAACCAAAAGGCAGTGTAGACTACCTCCTCCACCACCACTTCCACCTACACTGCCACATCCACCGCCTCCTCAACCTCCTTCTCCATATGGACCTGGTCCTCCTAGATCAAGATTATTATTTTTTATTTTTATGTATTTTATGTTATTTTAAGTCATTTCCCTATCCACTTGCCATGCTCTTAACCACATTTTGACGCCATTGGGCAGCCCTCTAGCCCTTTCCATGACATTTTTACAGCCATTTTAGTGCTCAAAAGTTCGGGTCCCCATTGACTTCAATGGGGTTGGGGTTCGGGGTCAAGTTCGGTTCAAGTTGGGGTCCCGAACTCGAACTTTTTTCCATAGTTCGGCCGAACCCGTCGAACCCGAATATCCAGGTGTCCACTCAACTCTAGTCTTATGCAATTTATGGGACTAATTGCACCGAGAGAGGAGAACTCCTCCCTGGAGCGTATTGCACCCTTAGTCTCGTCCTAGGTTTAGATGTCGCAGAGCTACAAGGAAGGACACCAATCACCCCGGAGAAGAGACTCGACATCCGCCCTGACGTTCCCGTGAGACTCCAGAAGATTCCTCTTGGCTTTGGGATAGAACTCAAACATCTCCTGCTAGACTTCAGCCAAGAAGATGAAATACTTCAGAATCTTTGAGAAACAGAGAAACAGGCCACCATCCAACTGTCGCACGACAAGAGCAAAATAACGGCAATCACTACCGCCTTAGACAAGGACTCCAAGGTTTCCTAGTGGGAAAGTCTGTTCGGCTACAGTCCAAAGGCGACATCCTTCTTCAACCTGTTGATACACTCGGTGATAATTCTTCTGGTTCTAGTAGTCGTCATGTACATGGGACTGTGTCGAATCTACAGGAGGGTCAAGAGACTTGCGAACCAACTAAACCAGAACCAGACAGAACTTCGCGAAGTTAATTGTAGGAGGCTCAGGACATAGCTCTAACAAAGTCCTGAAGCCATATATTGCATGGACATACTATTTTCCTATGAGGGTTAAGGATGAACATCCAAAGCCATCCTGTGACCTCATAGTATTGTGTGTATGTACTGTATATATTATATTGTAGTAGATTTTCCTATGAGGTTTCGGGGTGTACTCCTAGGCCACCCTGTGACCTCATAGTATTGTGTGTAGATATATATTGATTATTTTCATATGAGTTCCTTGTGTACCCATGGACACTCAAGGTGCAAGTGTGTGACAGCCATACTACAATATGGCTGGACGCACACTTGTATCCTATAGTCATTTCCCATTGACATGGGGGTCTGTAACCTACCGCTGTCTTTGGAAGTGTAGAGAGATATGCCAGGTTGCATGAGTCTCTATGGGTACACACACTAAATTGAATTTGGCTGTATTGGGAGGGATGTGACCTGTTTGTATGAGTGGGGAAGAGTAGATTCCCTAGGGACAGGCCCCTCCTTTACTAAGGTATTTTCAACTTTAACATCAACAATGATGACGTTTGTAAGGGTTGGACTGAAAGGTAGTAGTGCAGGGTTCTTTCCCGCAGTTAGAATTTAGGTACTATGACATCACCTCTTACCAGAAATTCTGACCTGCCTTGTAAAGACCTACGTATCTGTCCATGGGAGACCCTCTCCAACAACTGAGTCTTCAATCAAGGTGGAAGTCATACTTGTGTTAAAAGGCCAGCCTACGGCCGTCCGTACCCCAGAAGGAGGTGCTACATGGATTGAGGGTAAAGTCATTCCATAATCATTGGGAGTGACTGACACCGAAAGACTGGCACTGACATTGGGGGTGGTTGACGCCAGAAGAGCAACACTGACAAAGAGAAAGAAAGAAGGACAGTCCACGGTTGCTGAGTGGAGTGACCTAACGACGGCAAGGGTGAAGCCATTCCGGAGTCAGGAATAGACTACATTGAGAGTGGCTGATACCTGAAGATCATAATGAAAGATGCCAAGAAAGTCATCCAACAAGAAGAAGACGGTGTATTCGGTGGATGGAGACATTTGGTGAAGGGCAGGTCGGAGGTGTTAGTCGCAATGGGTGATGTCTAGGTACCTAAGAGCCATATTACTTCAGTCCTTCCTGAACTGTCACCAAGAGTGCGATTGAGGAGACAAATACATCCCAACCCTTCCCCCAAAAGGGGGATTGTTGAGGGAAGTGTGATATTTAAATATATATGTATATATGCCCTGACATATATGCATATATATTGGCCCTTTTCTATGGGCCCGTCCAGGTGGGGCATGTGTGTATACATGGAGATGTATGTATGCCCCCTTGGCAGCATGCATCTCTATGTACAGTACAGACCAAAAATTTGGACACACCTTCTCATTCAAAGAGTTTTCTTGAATTGTAGATTCACACTGAAGACATCAAAACTATGAATTAACACATGTGGAATTATATACATAACAAACAAGTGTGAAACAACTGAAAATATGTCATATTCTAGGTTCTTCAAAGTAGCCACCTTTTGCTTTGATTACTGCTTTGCACACTCTTGGCATTCTCTTGATGAGCTTCAAGAGGTAGTCCCCTGAAATGGTTTTCACTTCACAGGTGTGCCCTGTCAGGTTTAATAAGTGGGATTTCTTGCCTTATAAATGGGGTTGGGACCATCAGTTGCATTGAGGAGAAGTCAGGTGGATACACATCTGATAGTCCTAATGAATAGACTGTTAGAATTTGTATTATGGCAAGAAAAAAGCAGCTAAGTAAAGAAAAAGGAGTGGCCATGATTACTTTAAGAAATGAAGGTCAGTCAGTCAGCCGAAAAATTGGGAAAACTTTGAAAGTAAGGGCTATTTGACCATGAAGGAGAGTGATGGGGTGCTGCGCCAGATGACCTGGCCTCCACAGTCACCAGACCTGAACCCAATCGAGATGGTTTGGGGTGAGCTGGACCGCAGAGTGAAGGCAAAAGGGCCAACAAGTGCTAAGCATCTCTGGGAACTCCTTCAAGTCTGTTGGAAGACCATTTCAGGGGACTACCTCTTGAAGCTCATCAAGAGAATGCCAAGAGTGTGCAAAGCAGTAATCAAAGCAAAAGGTGGCTACTTTGAAGAACCTAGAATATGACATATTTTCAGTTGTTTCACACTTGTTTGTTATGTATATAATTCCACATGTGTTAATTCATAGTTTTGATGCCTTCATAGTCATGAAAATAAAGAAAACTCTTTGAATGAGAAGGTGTGTCCAAACTTTTGGTCTGTACTGTATATATATATTTATGGATGTACCCCAAACATCCATGAATATATATGTATGTATGCCTCCCACCAGAAGATTTTTATATATATATGTGTATGGATGTGCCCCAAGCATCTATACACATATCGCATACAGGTAAAGATGCCCCCTGTCCGAGTGCCCCGTCCCCCTTCTCCTGCATCCCTGCAGGAGATGAGAAGGTCACCAGATGGCTGAACAATTATGTCCAGCCTCTGGTGACCTCAAAAGGCATAGGATCATTAGAGATCCGATGCCTTTTGGGATTAACTATCTCCAGCTGCTGGGGATAGTTAACATAACAGAGAGAGGAAAACAAACGTCCCTCCCTCTGTTATCTGCATACCGCAGGATATGCAGATGCGCTACAGGCGGAGGATCAAAGGAACCCTACGTCTGGAAGCGTGCTCTGGGATGCGCGGGCCGGCGCGGTGACGTCATATCACAGCGCCGGCCCACGTGTTCTGGCCGGCGGACAGTACGGGCTGCCTCGGGAGCAAGCGCCGCCGAACTTAAATAGTCCGGTGGCGCTACGCTGAGGCACTTTTGGACCAGCCCCCAGCCAGAGAGGATCATCCCCTAGGAAAACTAGCACCCCCTGGACAACAAGCATACTGGCTGAGTATCACTATTCCCCCTATACCACCAACGATTCTCCTGCATTAACCCTTACTCCCCCCTATACCACCAACGAACCCTTATTCCCCTGCATTAACCCTCCCTATACCACCAACGAATTTACCCTTATCTATTCCCCCTATACCACCGATTCCCCTGCATTAACCCTTCCTCCCCCTATACCACCAACGTACACTAATTCTTAATTCCCCTGCATTCCCCCTACATTGTATATCCCTCATTCCCCTATATCCCCTGGTTTCACCCCTGTTATTCTACCCTTATACCTCCCCTGGTATATATCACCCCATCTTCTACCCCTGGTACCCCTTGATACCCCTTCACGGCTGCCCTGCATACCCCAGCAGCAGCTGAGTCTGTATTAACCCCTTGTTACTCCCTTAGGGACAGCTTAGAGCCAGGTTGGGTGGGCTGTTAACGTGTATGTAAGTGTTAGGTATAGTTAGATTTTGGGGGTGAGTATTGTAAGTGGGATTGTGTCTAGTGTAGTTAGTACCGTAATAGTGTGTTGTTATAGTCGTTTACATATTATATTGTTGTGTGCTGCTATAAATATATATATCTATTCCATTGATATAGATATATATAATTATAAGCAGATATTAGACTATAACGTATAGTGTTTTAATAAATACCTTTTATTTAATCACCGTGTGTGGTCTCTTATTGTAATAGGTGCCGCAGCAATAGACGTAGGCAGTTCAGTGTAGAGTAAGGTAATCAGTAGTGATTTGTTTAATTGGTATAAATAGGCGGAGGCATCACTAGACGACTCACGCCTATTTTTGAATATTAATTATTGAGATTTGCATAAATATTAATAATTAATATCCCCTTTAACAGCACCCCTCAATCAGAATTTGGTGGAAACAGGTATGTAGCAGCCCTCAATCAGTATTTTGAGGAAGCAGGTGTATTGCAGCCCTCAATTAGTATTTGGTGGCAAAAGGTATATAGCAATAGCACCCCTCAATCAGTATTTTGAGGAAGCAGGTATATAGCAATAGCATTTCTCAACCAGTATTTAGTGGAAAAAGGTCTATAGCACCCCTCAATCAGTATTTGGCAGAAACAAGTATATAGCACCCCTCAATCAGTATTTTGTGGAAGCAGGTGTACCACAGCCCTCAATTAGTATTTGGTGGCAAAAGGTATATAGCAATAGCACCCCTCAATCAGTATTTTGTGGAAGCAGGTTTATCGCAGCCCTCAAACAGTATTTGGTGGAAGAAAATATAGAGCAATAGCACCCTTCAATCAGTATTTAGTGGAAGAAGGTATATGGCACCCCTCAATCAGTATTTGTCGATAACAGGTTATAGCACCCCTCAATCAGTATTTGGCGAAAAACAGGTATATGGCACCCCTCAATCAGTATTTGCTGGAAAAAGGTATATAGCCATAGCACCAATTAATCAGTATTTTGTGAAAGAAGGTATATAGCACCCCTCAATCAGAATTTGGCGGAAGCAGGTATAAGGCACCCCTCAATCAGTATTTGGTGGAAGTAGGTATATAGGAATAGCACCCCTCAATCAATATTTGGCAGAAACTGGTATATAGCAGCCCTCAATCAGGATTTGGCGGAAACAGGTATATAGCACCCCTCAATCAGGATTTGGCGGAAACAGGTATATAGCACCCCTCAATCAGAATTTTGTGCAAGAAGATATATATCAACCCTCAATCAGTATTTGGCGGAAACAGGTATATGGCACTCCTCAATCAGTATTTGGCGGAAACAGGTATATAGCACCCCTCAATCCGTATTTGGCGGAATCAGGTATATGGCACCCCTCAATCAGTATTTTGTGGAAGCAGGTGTATTGCAGCCCTCAAACAGTATTTGGTGGAAGAAGGTATATAGCAATAGCACCTCTCAATCAGTATTTAGTGGAAGAATGTATATAGCACCCCTCAATCAGTATTTGGCAGAAACAGGTATATGGCACCCCTCAATCAGTATTTTGTGGAAGCAGGTGTATCTCAGCCCTGAATCAGTATTTGGTTGAAGGTATATAGACATAGCACCAATCAATCAGTATTTTGTGGAAGAATGTATATAGCACCCCTCAATCAGTATTTGGCGTAAAAAGGTATATAGCGCCCCTCAATCAGTATTTGGCACAAACAGGTATATAGCACCCCTCAATCAGTATTTGACCTAAACAGGTATATGGCATTCCTCAATCAGGTTTTTGTGGAAGAAGGTGTATCGCAGCCCTCAATCAGTATTTGGTGGAAGAAGTTATATAGCAATAGCACCCCTCAATCAGTATTTTGTGGAAGAAGGTATATGGCACCTCTCAATCAGAATTTGGCGGAAACAGTTATATAGCACCCCTCAATCCGTTTTTGGTGGAAACAACTATATATCACCTCTCAATCAGTATTTGGCGCAAACAGGTATATAGCACCCCTCAATCAGTATTTGGCCTAAACAAGTATATGGCATTACTCAATCAGGATTTTGTGGAAGAAGGTGTATCGCAGCCCTCAATCAGTATTTTGTGGAAGAAGGTATATAGCAATAGCACCCCTCAATCAGTATTTTGTGGAAGAAGGTATATGGCACCCATCAATCAGAATTTGGCGGAAACAGTTAAATAGCACCCCTCAATCCGTTTTTGGTGGAAACTGGTATATAGAACCCCTTAATCAGTATTTGGCGCAAACAGGTGTATAGCACCCCTCAATCTGGATTTTGTGTAAGAAGGTATATCGCAGCTTTAACCCCTTAAGGACACAGCCTTTTTACACCTTAGGACCAGGCCATTTTTTGCAAATCTGACCAGAGTCCCTTTAAGTGCTGATAACTTTAAAACGCTTTGACTTATCAAGGCCGTTCTGAGATTGTTTTTTCGTCACATATTGTACTTCATGACACTGGTAAAATGAAGTCAAAAAATTATTTTTTTTTGCACCAAAAAATACCTAATTTAACAAAAATTTGGAAAAATGTAGCAAATTTCAAAGTTTCAGTTTCTCTACTTCTGTAATACATAGTAATACCCCCTAAAATTGTGATGACTTTACATTCCCCATATGTCTACTTCATGTTTGAATTGTTTTGGGAATGATATTTTATTTTTTGGGGATGTTATAAGGCTTAGAAGTTTAGAAGCAAATCTTGAAATTTTTCAGAAATTTACAAAAACTAAATTTTTAGGGACCAGTTCAGGTCTGAAGTCACTTTGCGAGGCTTACATAATAGAAAACTACTGTACGGCCACACAGCGGGCGTAGAGGGAAAGGTGCGCCGTTTGGTTTTTGGAGGGCTGATTTTTGTGGACTGGTTTATTTACACCATGTCCCATTTGAAGCCCCCTGATGCACCCCTAGAGTAGAAACTCCCTAAAAGTGACCCCATCTAAGAAACTACACCCCTCAAGGTATTCAAAACAGATTTTACATACGTCGTTAACCCTTTAGGTGTTGCACAAGAGTTATTGGCAAATGGGGATGAAATTTGAGAATTTCATTTTTTTGTCTAATTTTCCATTTTAACCCATTTTTTCCACTAACAAAGCAAGGGTTAACAGCCAAACAAGACTGTATCTTTATTGCCCTGACTCTGCCGTTTACAGAAACACCCAATATGTGGCCGTAAACTACTGTACGGCCACACAGCGGGGCGTAGAGGGAAAGGTGCGCCGTTTGGTTTTTGGAGGGCTGATTTTTATGGACTGGTTTATTTACACCATGTCCCATTTGAAGCCCCCTGATGCACCCCTAGAGTAGAAACTCCCTAAAAGTAACCCCATCTAAGAAACTACACCCCTCAAGGTATTCAAAACTGATTTTTACATACGTCGTTAACCCTTTAGGTGTTGCACAAGAGTTATTGGCAAATGGGGATGAAATTAGAAAATTTCATTTTTTTGCCTTATTTTCCATTTTAACCCATTTTTTCCACTAACAAACCAAGGGTTAACAGCCAAACAAGACTGTATCTTTATTGCCCTGACTCTGCCGTTTACAGAAACACCCAATATGTGGCCGTAAACTAATGTACGGCCACACAGCGGGGCGTAGAGTGAAAGGTGCGCCGTTTGGTTTTTGGAGGGCTGATTTTTATGGACCGGTTTATTTACACCGTGTCCTGTTTCAACCCCTCTGATGCACCCCTGGAGTAGAAACTCCCTAAAAGTGACCCCATTTTGGAAACTACGGGATAAGGTGGCATTTTTTTGGGGACTATTTTTAGGGTAAATATGATTTTTGGTTGCTCTATATTACATTTTTGTGAGGCAAGGTTACCAAAAATTTAAATTCTGAAATTTCATCTCCATTTGCCATTAACTGTTGAGGAACACCTAAAGGGTTAATAAAGTTTGTATAATGAGTTTTGAATACCTTGAGGGGTGTAGTTTCTTAGATGGGGTCAGTTTTGGGGAGTTTTTACTCTCGAGTGCATCAGGGGGGCTTCAATTGGGACATGGTGTCAATAAAAAAAGGCCATCAAAATCGGCCTTCCAGAAACCATGTCAGTCCTTTCCTTTTGCGGCCTCCCTTTTACTGATACAGCAGTTTACGACCACAAATGTGGTTTTTCTGTAAACTGCAGTATCAGGGTAATAAATATTAAGTTTTGTTTGGTTGTTAACCCTTGTTTTGTTACCGGAAAAAACGGATTGAAATGGAAAAGTGCCAAAAATAGCGGTTTTGGCACCGTTTTTTTTTTTTTTTTTTAACCGTGTTAATCTGGGGGGTTAGGTAATGGGATATTTTTATAGAGGAGATTCTTACGGACGCAGCAATACCTAATAAGTCTACTTTTTTTTTACAATTATTTAGGTTTTTGACTATATTATCTTTTTTGATACAAATCTTTTTTTTGGGTATCTCTAAAGTCTAAGGGTCATTTTTTAATTTTTTTTTTATCCAATTATCTCATGTGGGGGCTCATTTTTTGCGGGATGAGCGGACGGTTTTATTGGCACTATTTTGGGGGCTATATGACTTTTTTTTCGCTTGCTATTAAACTTTTTGTTATGTAAGGTGACAAAAAAATTCTTTTTTTGCACCTATTTAATTTTATTTTTTGACCATGTTAATCTGGGGGGTTGGGTAATGGGGTATTTTTATAGAGGAGATTCATACGGACGCGGCAATACCTAATAAGTCTACTTTTTTTACAATTATTTAGGTTTTAGACTATATTATCTTTTTTGATACAAATTATTTTTTGGGTATCTCTAAAGTCTAAGGGTCATTTTTAAAAAAAATTTTTTATCCAATTATCTCATGTGGGGGCTCATTTTTTGCGGGATGAGCGGACGGTTTTATTGGCACTATTTTGGGGGCTATATGACTTTTTGATCGCTTGCTATTAAACTTTTTATTATGTAAGGTGACAAAAAAAAACTTTTTTTGCACCTTTTTTTTTTTTTTTTTCTTGACCGTGTTAATCTGGGGGGGTTGGTCATGGGGTAGTTTTATAGAGGAGATTATTACCGACGCGGCGATACCTAATATGTCTACTTTTAATAAATTATTTTAGTTTTTTTGGGTGTCTCAGGTCTGAGAACCATTTTTTTTTATCCGATGTCAGTGCTAAATTGGGACATAAATTTAGTACTCCATGGAAGTGTGATACTCCCTGAAGCAACCGTCAATGCAGAGGCCCGGATGATCGGGGCACGTGTCGCACTGAGTAGTCGTGTCCTTCCGTATCCCCCTCCTGCGACACACTCTGCAATTTTTTTGGGTTCGTCCCTTCTTTCCAGTATGGGGGACCACACCTGGAAAGTGTTGGCCAGGGACGATCCGGGCACCTACAGTTCCCGAGGTACTCCGGCCTGCTCTTTCCCGGTCCGAAAAGATCAGGGCCTTGAGGACTGCCTCATAGAACTGGAGGAATGTCCCTGTGCTGCCAGCGCTTCGGGATAGTACAAAAGAGTTGTACATGGCAACCTGCACCAAGTAGACCGCAACTTTTTTGTACCATGCCCGGGTTTTGCGCATGGCATTATATGGCTTGAGGACTTGATCAGAGAGATCAACTCCTCCCATATACCGATTGTAGGCGACGATACAATCGGGCTTGAGGACCGTTGCCGCGGTACCTCGCACAGGGACAGGGGTGATGCCGTTACCATGAATTGTGGACAGCATAAGGACATCCCTCTTGTCCTTATACCTGACCAGCAACAGGTTTCCAGTGGTAAGGGCACGGGTCTCACCCCTGGGGATAGGTACCTGGAGGGGGTGGGCAGGGAGGCCGCGTTGATTTTTCCGCACGGTCCCACAAGCGGACGTGGATCTGGCGGCAAGGGACTGGAACAAGGGGATACTGGTATAAAAGTTATCCACGTAAAGGTGGTAACCCTTATCCAGCAGTGGGTACATAAGGTCCCACACAAGTTTCCCGGTAACACCCAGAGTGGGGGGACATTCTGGGGGTTGAATCCGGGAATCTCGCCCCTCGTACACACGAAATTTGTAAGTGTACCCTGAGGTACTCTCACAAATTTTGTATAGCTTTACGCCATACCTCGCCCGCTTGGAGGGCACATACTGGCGGAAAATGAGTCTCCCCTTGAACGCAATGAGAGACTCATCAACCGCGACCTCCCTTCCAGGTACATAGGCCTCCATGAATTTGGCCCCAAAGTGATCGATGACCGGCCGTATCTTATACAGACGGTCATGGGCAGGATCACCTCGGGGGGGACATGCTGCATTATCGGAATAATGCAGACATTTCCGGATGGCCTCAAACCGGGAGCGTGTCATGGCTGTACTGTAAAGTGGGGCCTGGTATAGGACGTCCCCACTCCAGTACAGCCTGACACTGGGTTTTTTGACCAGGCCCATATGCAGCACGAGGCCCCAAAATGTCCTCATTTCGGCTGCACTGACCGGCGTCCAGCCACCGGGCCTGGCCAAAAAGGAGCCCGGGTGTTGAGCGACGAACTGTTGGGCGTACAGATTCGTCTGCTCCACCATCAGATTTACCAGTGGGTCACTGAAAAAATGACAAAAAAAGTCATATTCAGTGTAGCCCACTGTGGAAATCTGGATTCCTGATTGGCCTACAAAATCAGGAATCACAGGCTCGTATCGCTCTGGGCTACACCAGACAAGTTCACCGGCAGGGGGCTCCGGTGGATTTAACTGGTGGGCCGGGAAACCAGTACGAGCCCCAGAGCTGCTCGTACTAGTGTGGGCCACAGGGTCCCTAACATGGCGGTCCCCTTGCTCCGCCTGGCGGCGTCTCCGCCGCCTTGGGGGCTCATCATCATCGCTAGATGATGAGGAGGATGCGGATGACAACAGGAATGTGGGGTCATCCTCATCCTCACTGGGACTCTCGGAGTCGGAGGCAAGCTGGGCGTATGCCTCCTCGGCCGAGAACGTCCGGCGGGCCATAGGGGAGTGTGTGTCTGCGTGTATATGTGCGTGTGTGTAACTCTTTATTTTGTGTGCGTGTGTGTGGGGGCACGGGTGTTCACGAACTCACCCTAAAACTAACAGAAAAAAAAAAAAATAAACTAACTAAAAAAAGTGCAAAAAATGTGGGAAAAAAAAATCAAAACCGCTGATCAACCGTCCGAAGTTGATCAGCGGTGGGGTGTGCGATGCGCTAACAGTGGCCGAACACTAAGTGCCGGCCACAATCAGCGTACACAAAAAAAAAATGCACCCCAAAAAAGGTGGGGGGGGGGGCAGGGGGAAGGGGGGGCAAGTGGCAGCACCCCTGGGGGGTCTAGGGTCACACAGCTGTGCTGTGGACCCCAGACACCCTAACTTAGGGTGATGCAATAAAAGTTAGAAAAGTTCAAAAACTAACTTTCCCTTTTTTTTCCCTGCCTAAACCAAACTTTCCCTATGCTGTCCCTATGTACCTGATGGGGGGTGCTGGGGCACAGATCGGGTCCTGGGGGCACAGATCGGGTCCTGGGGGTGCTGGCAGACACACGTGCAGGCAGCTCCTCTCTCCTCCGGCTCCGGAACACAAAAGGAGGAAGAGAGGAGCGCCTGCCTCTTTTGAATTTGCCGCCGGACCGCCCACAGACCAATCAGGAAGCGATCCTGAGTGGTGATGTCACCATCACCACTCAGGATCGCTGGATGGTGATTGGTGGGGTGAAATCACACCACCATCACTATCCTGTTCCGGGTTATCGGGTCTTCAGAGACCCGAACAACCCGGAAACGCAGAAAACCGCAGGTCTGAATTGACCTGCGGTTTTCTGCGATCGCATACATGGGGGGGTCACCGGACCCCCCGGCGCATTTGCCCCAAGTGCCTGCTCAATGATTTGAGCAGGCACGGGGTTCCGATCACCGCCCGCCGCGCGGCCGTGATCGAAAATACACAGGGCGTACATGTACGCCCTGTGTCCTTAAGTACCAGGGCACAAGGGCGTACCTGTACGCCCTATGTCCTTAAGAGGTTAAGCTGTTTTTTGGGTGGCAACAGGTATATCACACCTGTTGCAATTAGTTACTCCAATAGCGTTTGTCTCTCTATCTAGCTGCGGTATCGCAGCAGAACCGCACACTGCTGCACAATACAAATATATTATAATATAATTTATATGTTAGAAAGTATATTATAAGTATATCACACCTCTCTATATCACACCTATTGATAGCACACCTATACCAGTCCTTAAAAAGACTTTTGTGGCCTTATTAGCTAGCGTTTGGTGTCCCTAACTGTCCCTGCTCTAAAATGCAACCTCTCCCTACACTGGCAAAACACATAATGCAAAATGGCTGCCAGATCGGGTTCTGTTATAGGGTTGGGGGTGTGTCCATGAGCTGAAACATCTCAATTGGCTGTCCTGTCCCACCTGATGGATGTGTTATGGGTCAAAGTTCGGCACTATGCAAAAAAATATGGCGAATGCGAATATCGCAAAGTTCGTAGCGAAACGACCGCCAGGCGAACTGCAGGGCCATCTTTACTTCTTCTCCTCTTCCATCATATCAACATGCTTATTCGTCGCATATATGCCCTTTGCATATAATGTTTTACAGGGTCAGCTCAGCTGCAGGCCCTCGTATATAATTTTTTTGATGGTCAGCTCACCAGCAGGCCCTCACCTACAATGTTTTTCAGGGTCAGCTCACCGATAGGCCCTCGCATATAATTTTCTACAGGGTCAGCTCCACTGCAGGCCCGCACCTAAAATCTTTTACAGGGTCAGCTCACCAGCAGGCCCTCACCTACAATGTTTACAGGGTCAGCTCACCAGCAGGCCCTCACATATAATTTTTTACAGGGTCAGCTCACCTGAAGGCCCTGGTATATAATTTTTTAGGGGGTCAGCTCACCAGCAGGCCCTCACCTACAATGTATTACAGGGTCAGCTCACCAGTAGTCCCTCACATATAATTTTTTAGAGGGTCAGCTCACCAGTAGGCCCTCGCATATAATTTTTTACAGAGTCAGCTCACCAGCAGGCCCTCACCTACAATGTATTACAGGGTCAGCTCACCAGTAGTCCCTCACATATAATTTTTTAGAGGGTCAACTCACCAGCAGGCCCTCGCATATAATTTTTTACAGAGTCAGCTCACCAGCAGGCCCTCACATATGTTTTACAGGGTCAGCTCACCAGCAGGCCCTCACATATAATTTTTTACAGGGTCAGCTCACCTGAAGGCCCTGGCATATAACTTTTTAGGGGGTCAGCTCACCAGCAGGCCCTCACCTACAATGTATTACAGGGTCAGCTCACCAGTAAGCCCTCACATATAATTTTTTAGAGGGTCAGCTCACCAGTAGGCCCTCACATATAATGTTTTACAAGGTCAGCTCACCAGCAGGACCTCACCTACAATGTTTTACAGGAAGAAGAAAAATGTTCCAGCATTTAGGGTAAAAACCTTGGCATTCTCTTTATTTGTAATGGTCACAATTCATATTCGTGGACAACATCTCCCTCCACCGCTAGGTTGACATGTTTCGGAATTGTTAGTCCTTACCAAGCTGGAAAAACGTGTTTTGTAAATGTTTGACAGGGTCAACTCACCAGCAGGCCCTCGCATATAATTTTTTAGAGGGTCGGCTCACCAGCAGGATTTCACCTACAATCTTTTACAGGGTCAGCTCACCTGAAGGCCCTCACATATAATTTTTTAGAGGGTCAGCTCACCAGCAAGCCCTCACCTACAACCTTTTAGAGGGTCAGCTCACCAGCAGGCCTGCAACTCAAATCTTTTACAGGGTCAGCTCACCTGAAGGCCCGCACCTCAAATCTTTTACAGGGTCAGCTCACCAGCAGGCCCTCGCATATAATGTTTTACAGGGTCAGTTCACCAGCAGGCCCTCACCTACAATGTTTTACAGGGTCAGTTCACCAGCAAGCCCGCACCTAAAATCTTTTACAGGGTCAGCTCACCTGCAGGCCCTCACCTAATTATACCTAATAGGTAATTTGCGCTCATGCTGCCTTGCTTGGATGTGGTAGCCGTTTCTCAGGCTCCCTATCTGGAATCGAACCCTGATCTCCGTTACCCGTGGTCACCATGGTTTGCGCTGAAAATAACATCAAAAGTTGATAGGGCAGACATCCGAATGGATTGTCGCCATCACGGGGACGTGCTATCGGCCCCAGGTTATCTAGAGTCGCCAAAGCGGCAGCAAGCCCTCCAAATTTATTTGAGGGTCACCAGCAGGCCATCAATCATCATTTTTAAAGGCTGTGTATGATGCCCTCCTTTATGTGTAACAAAGGGTGTATAGGAGTGCTGTTTCCTTGTAATTTTTGGCAGCCCTTTCACTTAGTGCATAGGCTTTATGAGTGTAGGAGTCCCACTACATGAACAATTGTACCACAATGTGAATGAGGCCCTCCTTTATGTGATATGCAGGTTGTATCGGAGTGCCTCTTCCTTGTAATTTTTGGCAGCACTTGCACTTTATATACAAGTAAATATACAGGAAAGAATCATCCTAACAATTTTTCCTCTAAAATCGAATTTTATCTTCGGTTTGGTGCGCATTATTGTCAGTCTATAAAAGTGCCGTACTACTCGAACAACATCGTTCCCAACAGCAACCTGGGAGTCCAAGATGCATCCAGACATCCTCCCCATGCTGTTCCCGAACCATTTCGGTGCTGTTTCCATTAATTTCTGACCTTTTCCTATAAACCAGGCACCTTCCCCTCTTCAGAGCAGGGGTTGCTTGGTTTAATGCTCGAGTTTTCCCATTGACTTCCATTATTCTCAGGTGCTCGGCAGAGCAACCGAGCTAGGGCTGAAATGATTACTCAATTAAATAGAGTAATTTGACACAAAAAATCCTTGATGCTAATTTTTTGCATCGAAGATTTGTTTGTGTCATGTGACCACAGAGCGGGAGTAAAGCGCTTGCTATTACTCCCGCTCCGTGGTCTCCCGCTGCGCTTAGAATACTCACCTCTCCAGCAGGGGGCCTCCGGACACTTCACAGCACATCCATGGTCCCGCGCTGCACTGACCTCCCGACGTACGCACGCCGTAACCTGACGCGCTGTGTGACGTCAGGCGCAGAGCAGCGCGGAACGATGGAGTGTCGGCAGGGCCCCTGCTCGAAAGATAAGTTGGTGAAACCGAGGGGGTGGGGGTGTGACTAAGGCCGGGCGCCCAGAGTGCACAGCGTCATACAACCAATGATGCTGTGCAATCCAGGTGTGAGGAGAACCAGGGCAGCAAAGACTATGGCACAATGGGGGAGAGCTGATGGCACAATGGGGGGAGAGCAATGGAACAGTGGGGGGCGAGCTGATGGCACAAGGGGGGAGAGATGATGGCACAAGGGGGGAGTAAAGCTGATGGCACAAGGGGGGAGAGCTGATGGCACATTGGGGGGGAGAGTTGATGGCACATTGGGGGGAGAGTTGATGGCACATTGGGGGGAGAGTTGATGGCACATTGGGGGGAGAGTTGATGGCACAAGGGGGGAGAGATGATGGCACAAGGGGGAGAGATAATGGCAGAAGGGGGAGAGATAATGGCACAGGGCTCAGGAGCTCAATAATCAGCAAGCTAGAGTGCAAGGGGCTGGACTTATATAGGGAAGTACCAGGTGTGGGGAATCAAGGGTGATGAGCAAGGCTTGGCAAGACTGAGGTTACATAATAGGTCTAATAGGCTACCGCCTGGGATGTGGCTGGTCACGGGTTCGAATCCCGACAGTACTCCCCCCCTTCCAAGGTGACCTCCGGGCACCGCATGGGGCAGGCTTACCGGGGTGCCGTTGGTGGAACTCTTTTACCAGTCTGGGGGCGTGGACATTTTCTTCTGGCTCCCAGGAGTTATCCTCGGGAGGGTAACCCTCCCACCCAATTAGGTATTGTAGTCTTCCCCGGTGGATCCTGGAGTCGAGGATCTTTGCGACAACGTATTCTTCTTTACCCTGTACCCTCACGGGTGGTGGCGGCCTGTGAAGGTGTTTTCCACGTATGGCTTGAGGAGTGAGCAATGGAAGACAGGGTGCACCCTAATGGAGTCCGGAAGGTCGAGCCGGAACGTGACCTCGTTGATTTGTGCGGTGATCCGAAACGGACCCATGTATCTTTGGGCCAACTTTTTGGAGGGGACCTTCAATCTGAGGTTCCTGGTGGACAGCCACACCTTGTCTCCCACATGGAAGCCCGGGGTGGGTTTGCGACGTCTGTCTGCTCCCTGTTTAAAATGCCTCTGGGCGAGCTGGAGGTTGTCTATAATGTTCTTTTGTGCCTCCTGTAGGGTTGTTAGGCATTCAGCCACTGCTGGGAGGGTGGAGGCGACGGGCAGGTGGGGAATGAACACCGGGTGCGAGCCTGTGCTAGCAAAGAAGGGACTGTGCTTGGTTGAGCTATGCTCAGCATTGTTGTAGGCGAACTCGGCCGTGGGGAGATGGTCAAGCCAGTCATCCTGCAGGTGGGAGCTGAAACAGCGTAGGTACTGCTCTAGGGTCTGATTAGTTCTCTCAGTCTGCCCGTTTGACTGAGGGTGGAAAGCGGAGGATAGGTTCACTTTAACCCCGAGCGCCAGGCAGAAGTTCTTCCAGAACTTTGAGGCAAATTGCACGCCTCGGTCGGAGACCACGTCGTCCGGGATCCCATGCAGCCTGAAGACCTCTCTGAGAATTAGATCGGCCGTCTGTTTGGCGGTGGGTATGCCTTTGTAGGGGATGAAATGGGCCATCTTGGTGAGACGGTCGACCACAGCCAGGATAGTGTTCATCCCTTTTGAAGGAGGAAGGTCTACCACAAAGTCCATGGAGATCGAGCCCCAGGGGCGGGAGGGAATAGGGAGGGGTTGTAACAGACCCACGGGGGAGGAACGAGGAGTCTTATTGCGGGCACAGACCGCGCACGAGGAGATGTACCTCTTGATGTCCTCCTTGTATGTTGGCCACCAGAAGGAGCGGGAGAGAAGCTCCTGGGTCTTTCTTGTGCCAAAATGGCCGGCCAGCTTGGAGTCATGGTTGAGTTTGAGCACTTCGAGCCGTGCGATTTCTGGTACATATAGTTGTAGGTCCTGATGAAACCAATGACCGTTCTTAAACATAAGGCTGACATTCCCTGTGGGGTGGGCGAGAAAGGGGTCATTTTCGTATCCTTCTTTGATTGTGCCCAGGAGTTCTTTAGAGTAGGTGGCCCCTACGACCCTTCTCTCGGGTAAGATGTTATTTTGGCCCTTGTTACTCTGTGAGGGCTCGGAAAACATTCTGGAGAGGGTGTCAGCCTTGCCGTTTTTTGATCCAGGGCGATAGGTGATGAGATAGTTGAAGCGGGAAAAGAATAGGCACCATCTGGCCTGTCTGGCTGAGAGTCTCTTAGCGCTGCGGATGAACTCGAGGTTCTTGTGGTCAGTTAGTATGATTATGGAGTTGGTGGCTCCCTCCAGCAGGTGTCTCCACTCGGAGAAGGCATCCTTGATCGCCAGTAGTTCTTTGTTCCCGATGTCATAGTTCTTCTCGGAGGGGGACATCTGGCGGGAGAAATATGCGCACGGGTGTAATAGCATCCTCTCCCCTGTCCGTTGTGACAAAACTGCCCCCACCGCAGAGTCTGATGCATCCACTTCGACTGTAAATGGGAGCTCGGGGTTCGGGTGGATTAGGATTGGGGCAGAAGTGAAAAGGAGTTTCAACTTGGTGAAGGCCTCCTGGGCCTCGGGTGTCCAGGAGAAGGGGACTGCCTTCTTGGTGAGTTGGGTGATTGGTGCTATGACCTTGGAGAAGTTCCGGATAAACTTCCGATAGAAGTTGGCGAAGCCAATGAATCTTTGTATTTCCTTCTCGTTTTTCGGAACGGGCCAGTTCATCACAGCTTGGACCTTCCCCGGGTCCATACTTAGGCCCTCTGGGGAGATGATGTATCCGAGGAACTGAGTGCTGGTTCGCTCAAACTCGCATTTCTCTAGCTTGATATAGAGAGAGTTCTGTCTGAGTCTCTGCAGTACCCTGCGGACGTGTTCGCGGTGCTGCTCGAGGTCTTCAGAGAAGATCAAGATGTCGTCCAGGTAAACGACTACAAACAGATCCAGCATGTCCCTGAGGACGTCGTTAATGAAGTGCTGGAAGGTGGCGGGAGCATTGCAGAGTCCGAAAGGCATGACCAGGTACTCGAAATGACCATAACGTGTCCGGAAGGCGGTCTTCCATTTGTCCCCAGGGCGGATTCGGACGAGGTTGTAGGCCCCTCGAAGGTCGAGTTTGGTGAAGATCTTCGCTTCCCGGAGTCTCTCAAGGAGTTCGGAAATCAGTGGGAGCGGGTACCGGTTTTTTACGGTTATGTCATTAAGCTTTCTGTAGTCTATGCAGGGACGCAGGGAGGAGTCTTTTTTCTCTACGAAGAAAAAGGGGGCTCCCGCGGGGGAGGTGGAGGGCCGGATGAACCCCTTCCTCAGGTCCTCGTCCAGGTACTCTTTCAGAGCCTTGAGTTCAGGCTCTGAGAGGGAGTAGATACTGCCAAAGGGTATTTCGGCCCCGGGCAACAGTTCTATAGGGCAGTCGTAGGGTCGGTGTGGTGGCAGCTTGTCTGCATTTTTCTTGTCGCAGACATCCTGGAACTTGCGGTATTGAGGGGGCAGCAGATCCTTGACGGATAGTTTTGAGATGCTGGTGTCTTCGGGTGGAAGGACGGGTTTGTGGGAGCAATTTAGCGTGCAGAACTTGGATGGGAATCGTATGCAGCGGGTTTCCCAGTCCACCGAGGGGTTGTGGGTGGCCAACCTTGGGATGCCTAAGATCACTGGGAACTTCGGGGAGGCGATCAGAGAGAAGTGGATCTTTTCACGGTGATCTGGTTCTATGAGGAGTTGTAGTTCGGTGGTCTCGTAAGTGGCCGGCCCCGAGGAGAGTGGGGATCAGTCGACGGTTTCCAGGTCAACGGGGGCTGCCTTGATTGTCAGTGGAATGTTCTTTTCACGTGCGAAGGTTAGGTCCATGAAGTTGCCTCCTGCCCCGGAGTCTAACATCGCTGAACAGGGGAGTTGTCGCCCCTCAATGTCGATGAGGATGGGGACGATGAAGTGGGATCCATGAGCCGCCGTGTTGTTATTTTCAGGGGCTGCTGGCGGGGTTGGAGTCTGTGGTTGCTCCTTTAGCTCCGTGACGGCAATAGTCTTTCGGATCTTATGAGGACATTTGATGGCAAAATGACCCGGCTCCCCACAGTAGAGGCAGAGGTTTTCGGCCAGCCTTCTCTCCTTCTCAGCTGTGGATAGAGACCTACGTAGAGCGTCGACCTGCATAGGTTCAGTTACTGACTGGGGGTCGCGCTGGGCGGTGGAAGAGAAGGAGTAAGTGGGTCTGTGGTCCGAGGACCAGAGTCTTTCTTTCTTCCTCTCGGAGAGTCTTTGATCTATCCGGATGCATAACTGAATGAAGTCATCCAGATCGTCCGGGGCCTCAACTCTGGCGAGTTCGTCCTTTATTAATTCTGACAGGCCTCGCCAGAATTGGCTTCTCTGTGCCGCTGGGTTCCAGGTGGTGTCCGTGACCCAACGGCGAAACTCGGCGGTGTATTCGGCGACGGAGCGTCTCCCTTGCCGCAGACCATGTAGTCGCGCCTCGGCTGTCGCACAGCGGTTGGGGTCATCGAAGACTTGGCTCATGGCGGTGATGAAGTTGTTTAGGTTGTCCAGGAGCTGACTGTTAGTCTCCACGTATGGTGATGCCCATGCTAATGCTTCATCCGTCAGGAGATTGACCACGAATAGCACCTTCTTTTTCTCGGTGGTGAAGGGGGCCGGGTACATCTGAAAATAGATGCGGCATTGGTTTAGAAACCCCCGATACTGGCGTCTGTCGCCGCTGAATCTTGATGGGAGTGGCATGCGGGTGTCTGCGGGTGCGCCGCGGACGTCCAGGAGTTGCCTCTGTAGTTCAATAATCTCCCTCTGTTGGCTTTGGACTACGCCTTGGAGCTGGGCAAATTTCTCCTGATATGTAGTACCAAATTCTTGAAGTTCGGAGACCTGCTTACGCAGAGTGGCCATTGCGGACTCCATAGTGGGGCTGATTATTCTGTAACAATCCTACAGGCTCACCTGAGTCAGAGGACCGCTGGCTGGAGGTAGGAGTGGAGCCCAGTGGCAAGGACCGCAGGCAGGTAGTAGGTAGGGACAAGCAGAAGAGTAGTCGGTAGGCAGGCGGTGGGTCAGGGCAGGCGGCAGTAAGCGTGGTCAGACAATCCGGATGGCAACGGTGGTAGCAGTTCAGTAGGTAGGGACAAGCAGAAGAGTAGTCGGTAGGCAATTCCTGGTCAGCAGTGGACTTTCAGTAGTAGCAGATGAGGAGAAGCTTGATCAAGGCTCAGGAGCTCAATAATCAGCAAGCTAGAGTGCAAGGGGCTGGACTTATATAGGGAAGTACCAGGTGTGGGGAATCAAGGGTGATGAGCAAGGCTTGGCAAGACTGAGGTTACATAATAGGTTTCAGGGAGTAATGTCCAGAGAGGACGGTAGCCTAGTAAGCAGGGCTACCGCCTGGGATGTGGCTGGTCACGGGTTCGAATCCCGACAGCAGCACAAAATACTGCCCCAGCAGAACCAAATATCAGTACATAATGGTCGGATGCACTCCGCATTAATTCATTCTAGGAGCATCAGGTACTTATGTTGCTTGCCAGCAGTTGCAAGTCCCTCTCTTGAATTCAACTGTATTGCCATTTGTTGGATGGTGATACAGTTGAATAACGCAACAGGGGTGGCAATATTTTGTGCTACAAAATACCGCCCCAGCAGGACCAGATATCACAGTGCAGCACAAAATACCACCCCATCAGAACCAAATATCACAGTGCAGCACAAAATACTACTCCAGCTGAACCAAATATCACAGTGCAGCACAAAATACTACTCCAGCTGAACCAAATATCTGCTGGAGCGGTATTTTGTGCTGCACTGTTATATTTGGTTCTGATGGGGTGGTATTTTGTGCTGCACTGTGATATCTGGTCCTGCTGGGGCGGTATTTTGTAGCACAAAATATTGCCACCCCTGTTGCGTTATTCAACTGTATCACCATCCAACAAATGGCAATACAGTTGAATTCAAGAGAGGGACTTGCAACTGCTGGCAAGCAACATAAGTACCTGATGCTCCTAGAATGAATTAATGCTGAGTGCATCCGACCATTATGTACTGGGCCGGCGGCTGTGAAGATGGCTCTGGTGGCCTTCTGGGCATCAATCCACTGGGAAATTTCCATGTAGGGTCTATGGCCAGTCCGCCCCTGTATGCCAGTATACTAGTAATACATAGACGCAGGGATCCGCCAGTAAATCTTGCGTTGACTGCAGTGACAGCAGCATACTAATGGTTTAAATATCACTGATCAACGGTTTCGTTGGAGCAGTGCTGCTTCTGTTTATCACCTCCATTGACCAGCTCCTGATCATGTGAATACAGTAGCCTGTCTCTCATGGCAAGCATACCCATCATTAGTTGTCAAGTCATTAAATGCAGAATCAATGCAGGCTGACGATTCCCCAGTACCTGATTCCACTGACATCGCTGCCTGTATATTGCCTGAGGTTATGATATTCACAGACTCAACAAAGTTCTGCACAAGGAGACAATACTGTACTTCTCTGTTACCACTAATTCACATCAGTCCTCTCTACACCGGTGACAAAGTGACAAGATCTAAAAATAAGGCTTTGTTCTCATCTCATTTGTCAGTAATTAACGTAAATTACTGAATGTTTAGTGGTAAGAGACAAGTGTCAGTCATCTTTCTTCTATTCCGCACAATCCGTTCTGGAAATAATTAGAGATTTTGTAGAATGCAAAAAAAATAAATGTTTGTCAAAATAATTGCACATTAGAGATATCACCTGCTGCTGAAACGGATCTCAAAACCCCAAAATAAACATTGTTATTAGCAAGGAGGAAGACGCCATGGATCACGTACAGTAAATCCTCCGCCAGAGCCTCTGGATGTCACCGTGATTCAGAGGTAATATATTATGTTACTGCCAGCCTCAGTCCCTTGAACATATCATTAAGACCTGACATCTGCTTCTTGGCACAGCTTCATTTAATCTTCATTAAAACTGTTCTCCCAAATGAAGGATAAGGAATCTTTTCCTAAAATTCCTTAAAGACAAAGGTAATTCCAGTCCAAATGAAATTCTGCAGCTCATATTCCTGACCACAGGGGGCAGTATAGTAAAGATGTTCAGCTTAGGTTGTCCAGTCAGAAACATGCACAGCAGATCTCTGACTTTCCCCTCACTCTTCTTGGCATCAGCCAGCTAATGGGCACAGAAGAATGCATTGTACAGCATTAGCAAATTTGAAAAAGAATAGGAGGAGTGGTAGTGGCTATGATGAAGGTAGTAATACTCACAGTTCACGGTGGCAGTCCTCACCCTGGCTCTTCATGGGCTGTGCACAGTGAAGGGAAGGTGCATCCTGCCTGATGGTAGTTGGGTTGCCCTTGATGTTAAGGGTGCAAGACAGGAGTACGAATGCAGGGTCGGCTGATCAATGGAGTCAATAATCAGGCCCGTTGGTTGCAATAAATAGTGTTTCTTTATTAAATAAATAATGGGAGTATTAGTACATATAGAAGCAAAAGGTACAGTTCCAAAGTATATTACAGTATAGTCTCCTCCCAATCGCTGTGTATAGGCAGAAACAATGATGGTAGTAGTAGTCTCTGACTCTCCTTCTAAGGACACTTTGCAGTCTCTACAAATAACCACAGTGCCATTCTGTTCTTGGTAACCCTTTCTGTAGATCCCTAGGTGAGTGGTGAAGAATTTAGACTAGGATGGCCAATCCATCTCAAAATACGGTTGGTGCTGCAGGCAATGAACCCTCTCCACAGCAGTAAAGTCTCTTGCCATAAATGAGTGAATACCTTACTATACTTATCTTGCACAAGCTTTATGGTAAGATGACTGGTCTCTTTCCTTCAGGATACTGTGATGATAAGGTTGCTTCTTTGGCCGCTGTAGTCTCAGAGAGAAAGATTCTCTGGACTTGGGCCTCATCTGTAAGAGCTTGCACATGTAGGTCTTGTATGTATCTCAGCTAAGACTATACTAACCAGTCCATCAGTTAACCATATATCACCCATAAATTGTTATTAGGTATACACAGTGCTAGTGTTGGGCGAGCATGCTCGGCCAAACACCAGTTCGGCTCGAGCATCGCTATGCTCAGCCGAATATTGCGTGTGCTCTAGCCAGTGTATTTAAATCTAATTTAGCCTCTATTTCTGAAAAGTTTCTGGTGGGATTCGAACTCACAACCTTCTACGACTTCTGCTTTATAGGAATACTTACTACTAGTTACAGCAAAAGTCTAATTTTAAATTTATTTTCTTTCTTAAGCAATTGGCCATGCAGCTCTATAATTTAGTGGTTAACATTCTGGGCTATAATGTAGAAGGTTGTGAATTTGAATCCCGTCAGAAGCTTTTCAGAAATAGAGGCTAAATTAAATGTATCTTTTATATATTTTTTGTAATTGTAAAAAATTAGTAATTACTAAAATACATATATATATATATATATATATATATATATATATATGGTGAAGGCTGTTCACAGCCTGTATTTGTGGGAGGGGCTGCCTCCACTACTTATACCCGGTGGCCGGGAGTCTGAGGGTGGTCGTCTCGTGCAGCAAGCGCGACGTCAAGCACGACGTCAATTCCGCCTATTCCCGGCTCCTTCTCGCAGCGTGCAGTGGCCGTAAGCGGTGAGTAGCTTCGTCGGGTATTCCGGCCCTGGGTTCAGCAGCGCTTGCCTCCCAGCTGGCACAAGTCCCGCGGGACTGACGCGCCCAGCAGCCTAGTCAGAGGCATCCGCCGCTTGGAAGCGCCACTCTCCGGTCTCTGTCATCCCAGGCGGCCAGGCCTGACAACAAGGATCGCGACAAGGTATGTGTATCAGCACAAAGGTCAATGGTGCTGCACGCCATACTGTAGCATCACCTCTCATTTCAATTTCGCTGGTAAGCTAGCCATGGAGGCAGGTGGGATGCTGCAGGTAACAGGCAGACAATCACATTTTAAGGTGGTGTACTATGGTCCTCTCCCGGTCTTGCATATTTTTCTCATTACGATCTCCTCCTTCTGTCCCTCAAATTATCCAGGTGTTTGGGCTTCATTTTCCACAGTACTCGGCTGTCTCCCATTTAGTGTCTGCCCTGCATCACTCCGGGCTCGGCATGCATATTCACCACGTGTCGGGATTCGTACATCTCCTGAGCGCTCATCTATCCTCTCCAGGTTTTCTTTCTCATTCCCCTAGCTAACACTCTACTATTCGTTCACCCGGTGTTGTTAGGGTTCCTGAAGCTCTCAGGCCATGTATCATTCAGTGTTTTCGCTCAAGTTGCTTGGTGTCATGTGCGGTTACCCGAATCACTCAGGTCATGGATCATTCGATTCCAGGTTTGACCTGTGTCGCACAGGTCTCATGCATTTCCGTGTGTGCTTCATTTCCTGAATCATTCGGGGCACACATCTTGCAGTGTCACGCACGTCTGCCTTTCTTTCAGTTCAGGTATCCCCGATGTAGGCATTTTCACCTGGATCGCCCAGGCCTCGTGTCGGCAGGGTCATGCTTGGCTACCCGAATCGCTCAGGTTATGCCTCACCCATGTCATGTTCGTCCAGGTTATGCTTCATGCAGTGTAAGTTGGTTCCTGAATCTCTCAAGTCATGTGTCATTCATGTATAATTGCCTGGATCATTCAGGTATTTCATCATGCAGTGTGATGTTGGTTCCTGAGTCGTTCAGGTCTGGTATCATTCATGTAGAATTGACTGATTCACCCAGATCATCCTTCATGCAGTATAATGTGGGTTCCTGAATCGCTCAGGTCAGGTTTCGTTCACGTATAATTGCCCAGGTCACTCTTCATGCAGTGTGGCGTGGCTTCCTGAATCGCTCAGGTCTGGTGTCATTTATGTATAATTGCCTGAATCGCTCAGGTTATCCTTTATGCAGTGTAACGTTTGTTCCTGAAACACTCAGGTCATGCATCATTCATGTAGGGTTGCCTGAATCGGGTCATTCTCCATGCAGTGTTACGTGGGTTCCTGAACCGCTCAGGTCAGGTACCGTTCATGTATATTGCCTGAATCGCTCAGGTTATCCTTCATGCAATGTAACGTTGGTTCCTGAATCGCTCAGGTCAGATATCATTCATGTTTATTGCCTGAAACGCTCAGGTTATCCTTCATGCAGTGTAGCGTTGGTTCCTGAATCGCTCAGGTCATGTATCATCCATGTGTAATTGCCTGAATCGCTCAGGTTATCCTTCATGCAATGTTACGTTGGTTCCTGAATCTCTCAGGTCATGTACGATTGCCTGAATCGCTCAGGTCATTCTTCATGCAGTGTAGTATTGGTTCCTGAATAGCTCAGGTCATGTATCATCAATGTAAAATTGCCTGAATCACTCAGGTCATTCTTCATGCAGTGTAGTGTTGGTTCCTGAATCGCTCAGGTCATGTATCATTCTTGTATAATTGCCTGAATCGTTCAGGTCACCCTTAATGCAGTATAACGTCGGTTCCTGAATCTCTCAGGTCAGGTATCATTTATGTATAATTGCCTTTATCGCTCAGGTTGCATCCTTGTCATCAATCTTGTCTTGTCTTCCGGATCAATCAGGACACGCGTTTGCCGGCTATTGGTTCATCCGAATCCCAGACTTATTTGGTTGTCTTCACCCGGTCATTGCTGGTTTTCGTGTACACTCCTCCCCAGGTCTCGATTCAACGTAAGCTTATTTTCTTTCAACTGGACCACAAGCCTACCGGAATTCCTGGTCCAGGTTCCTACGGATCACTTCACTTCTCCATTGCTGTTCATTCCACGTTTCCAGGTTCCAGGTAAGTCAAGGTAAGGTTGCAACATTCGGTCGCGCCACTGTTTGGGGTTTTTCCCCTTATTAATTGCGAGTTTTGTTTCCAGGTCTCCAATCCCGTCAGAGAAATTAGTCAGGGTTGACAGTTAGTTCGGGTAGGTTTAAGAATCACTTCTATCTCACGCTCTTCCAGTTTCTCACCTCTCTATCGCAAATAGTCTAAAAAAACAAAAAAACACTGAATATATACATACTTGTTTTCCCATACAGGGGAAGATGTCTCAAGCATCAGACGTGGAGGATAACATGTCAGTGCCCGGGTCTTCAGTGTCGGGACGCGCCAGTAACCAGTCCCTTAGGAGCTGGACCATACCTAAGCTAATCGCGGAGCTCAATAAGAGAGGAATTCATCATCCCACATCAGCGAGGAAGGCAGAACTCTACCGTCTCCTTAAGACAGAGTCGGGGGGTTCAAGCGAACAACCCTCTCTCTCGTCTATCCAGCTGTCCCTGATTCAGCTGCAGTCCACTATTGGCAGCCTGGCCGGATCAATGGCAGATATCCAATCCAGAGTGGTGGAGTTGGAATCTCGGTCACCGGTGGCGTCACAGCTCCGGCGCCTATCCCTTCCACTTCACAGGATTCGGCTTCAGGTATGCCCTGTGCCAGTCCCCAAATCTCCCCGTCGCACTTCATCCCAGATAACTTAAAAAAAGATATCTTAGCGGGGAAAGATGTTAATTTAGCGTCCATCCTCATTGCGTCCCAGGACGTTTCAGAAAGCAAGATCATCAATTGTGGGGAGGTGTCAGTCGTGCTAAGAGCCAATGACGCTAGTTTGAATAGGAAGCTATCAATTCCGGAATTTGTGCTGGCGTTCAGTCTGTACAAAGACACAATTTGCTCGGCGCAACCCCACAGGCGAGAGGAATTAGACACTTATTTATACCGCATCACTGATTTAGGATACAAGTACGGTGGCACAAATTTCTATAATTACCATAGGTCATTTTCGGCCAAGTCAGCCGCAGCCCTCGCCCAGTTCTAGTTTACCACTAACTGGGCGAACCTTGACATGGAGCTCTTCTGTCTGCATTTTGCCGGTCTAAGAGCTCCTGCAGACTGCAGACTGGTGCCCAAATCTGGCCACTCCTGGCCGGGAGGGTTCCCTATCAGGTTCCTCCGGCGCCCAGCGGAATCAGGCCACAATGGACAAGCTGGGTAGACCGATCACTTATCTGGGGCAGAGCCAAATATGTAATAATTTCAATTTAGGGGATGTGGATTTAGCAGTTGCAGAGCCTTGCTCGTCTGCTCCCTTTGTTTCAGGGTCCATCCTCGTTACAGCTGCCCTAAAAAACAGAACAAAACGTTATGACTTGCCGACATTAATATCGAGCTATTAGCTATTCTGTTGCAGAATCACCCTGATCGTCAGCTGGCTCAGTTCCTTCTCTCTGGATTCGAGAGGGGTTTCCACACTGGATTCATTGCCCTCCCTCAAGTTTCCTGGGAGGGAAGGAACTTGCTGTCAGCTACTCAGGACCCGGCCGCAGTAGATACCTTGTTGCAGTCGGAGGTCCAGAAAGGTTTCCTGTTGGGTCCGTTCCAGTCGATCCCTTTTGAGATTTGGAGGTTAAACCCGATTGGCCTTGTAACCAAGCAGTCCTCCAATAAAAAGCTACTCTTAAGGGTATCCAAAGGAATTGGTACTTCAGGTACGCAGACAACCGGTTTCAAGTGAGCTGTTTCGCAAATTGTCATTAGCCCTGGACGGTCTTCCTTTTGGGCACTCGCCCAGCATCACCATCAAAGCAGCCATGTACCTCAGGTTCTATGGTTTCCTTAGACCTGGGGAATTTACCTGCAGCTCTGTCAGTCGCACCACGCTCCTCAAGCGACATCTCATCTGGCACGATAGTCACTTCACGCTGTACATACCGACCACCAAAACCAACCAGGCAGGTCCTCCTACCGAAGTCGAGTTTTTTCCCACATCCAATAGTTGGTGTCCTGTCAAAGTTCTCAGGGAACTAACGGCCTTGCCTCAGTCAGCTGCTTTAGATGACCCGTTGCTTCCTTTAGATGGCAAGCCCCTCTCATCTGCCCAATTCATCTCAAACATTCGCATATTAACGGCAGGGTTAGGGTACAATCCTAGCTCAATTTCCGGGCACTCCTTCCGTATAGGAGCTGCTTTATCAGCCCATGTGATTCGTAAGATGGGTTGCTGGAGGTCATCATGTTATGCTAGGTAGATTCCTAACGCACAGGTTGAAATATCTAGAGCCTTTTGTTCGTTAGCTCTGTGAGAAGTTATGTATTACTCAATTAAACTCTTTTCATCTACCAGAGTGGTGGCCGTTATTTTTGCCCAAATATTTAGGCCTTACCTCGTACCTGGCTCCGGGCACACTTCAGCCAGATAGGTCAGGGTGATGATGTAGGCATGCCTCTCTTCCGTCACACGCTCATCTCAGCTCATGCCACAAATAGTGAAGGCTGTATTTGTGGGAGGGGCTGCCTCCACTACTTATACCCGGCGGCTGGGAGTCTGAGGGCGGTCGTCTCGTGCCCCACCCTCCCGTCCCTTCTGCTCATATGTCTCTCCTTGGGTGGCCCGCATATTTAGGCCTTACCTCGTACCTGGCTCCGGGCACACTTCAGCCAGATAGGTCAGGGTGATGATGTAGGCATGTCTCTCTTCCGTCACACACTCATCTCAGCTCATACCACAAATATATATCTATATCTATATGTATCTATATATATATCTATATATCTATCTCTCTCTATATATATATATATATATATATATATATATAGAGTAAAAAACCACTGGCAGCACCACCCTAGGAAGTATGGAAAAGTAGACGGGTGCAAGGTCCAAGTACGGTAAAAGGTGCTTACCCACTTATAGAAGACAAAAATCGGACTGCACTCCAAGCATTTCTTCAAGAAAGTGTGTTTTTATTCACCCATATGGTGGCAAGCATATGGGTGAATAAAAACACACTTTCTTGAAGAAATGCTTGGAGTGCAGTCCGATTTTTGTCATATATATATATATATATATATATATATATAGAAGTAGAAGAAGGCCAGCAGTTGCGGTCATAGCTTGAGAAAAACCGCAACAAGCGGTTGAAACGTCGCTGCTAATGATACTGGGTGAATAAACTGCACGTTTTCCTTTGAAACCCGTGGTGTGCTGCTGGCCTTCTTCTACTTCTATTGAAGTGGACCGTGGTGCTGGTCCACACCGGCCTGATTTGCACCCGAATGTAACAGTGTGCTGCATCCTCATTTTCCAAAGTCTATATATATATATATATATATATATAGATAAAATCATACTTCTGATATATATGAATGTATAATATGTGGGAAACTACTACTGATGTTTTAGCCATAATATTTTTACATGTATTATAATATATTATATATTCTAAATATATAATAATATATGAATATATATTATGGCTAAAAACTTATATATATATATATATATATATATATATATATATATGTATATGTTTAAATTAAATTTAGCCTATATTTCTGATGGAAATCAAACTCACAACCTTCTACATTACAGCCCAGTATGTTAACCACTACACTATACAGCTTCATGGCCAGTTAGGTTAAAAAAAAAAATATAAAAAAAAAAAAATTGACTTCTGCTGTATAGGAATACTTACTAGTAGTAATAGCAGAAGTCTCATATTTTTTATTTATTTTTTTAAAGTAACTGGCCATGCAGCTGTATAGTGTAGTGGTCAAGATTCTTGGCTGTAATGTAGAAGGTTGTGAGTTCGAAGTTTGTAGTGCGACTGATTGATTTGAACTATTGAATGAAAGCTGCAGTCCACAAAATTGCATTGAACTGAATGCATTCATTTGGACTGCAGCTGTGGTTCAATAGTTAAAATCAATCAGTCATACTACAAAAAGTCACAGTGTAGCCTAAGCTTTATACATTGTACTAGGATTCCAATATCAGCAGCACTGAAGTGGGATATTGTGATGTCTATACAGAACAATGGAGCAAATTCCATTATTCTGTACGAGTTGCAATCTGATGATTGCAAGTTGTGGTCCACTTGGGGACCTAACAAAAAGTTTAAAAAAATAAAAGTTTAAAAATATAAACATTTTTTAAATATATAAAAACTCAAATCACTCCCTTTCCTGAAAATAAAAATAAATAAACAATAAAAATGTCTTCATGGCATTGCTGCCTGCGAAAACGCCCATTCTATTAAAATCTAAAAACGTTATCACATACAGCAAATGGCGTAATGAAAAAAAATAAATACAAATGTCCGCTTTGCCATTTTTCATCACTTTATATCCCCCAAAAAATGAATAAAAAGTGATGGAACCTGGCAGCAGAGCCGCATGCACGCAGCTAAGTGAGCTCTGCTGAGGATCGACAAGGAGCGGGCATTCCCAGCCTTTTATTATTAGCTAACATGGGCAACTCAGCAAAGACAAGCCAAAAGACACCCCAGGGCCCTTGAAAGCGGTCGCCAGGAAAGGAGATCTGGACCGGTTTGTGAAAAAGACAAGCGCGGCGCACTCGAGAAAACTGAACAAGATGGCGCCGGGCCCTGATGCTTCACAACAAAACTGAGGCCACTGAGGATTCAGAGGAGGGAGAAGGTAGTGAAGCTGCGGCCCCTACCTCTTGAGAACACCTACCTGTGGCCATATTTATGCGCCAACTACTTGCAGAAGCCCTGGACCCTCTAGTCACATTTAGGACTAAAATACAGCTTTTTGGTTAGGGTGAAAAAACCCTCTAATATACTGCACATCTGGGATTAGACGTACATAAGTGACTGTCACATTTAGGCCATAAATACGGCTTTGGCATGTTGGGGTGAAAAGATCCTCTGATATACTGCACATCTGGGATTATACGTGCATAAGTCACTGTCACATTTAGGACAGAAATACAGCTTTTTGGTTAGGGTAAAAAAAAACTCTAATATACTGCACATCAGGGATTAGACAAGCATAAGTGACTGTCACATTTAGGACAGAAATACAGCTTTTTGGTTAGGGTGAACAAACCCTCTAATATACTGCACATCTGTGATTACACATGCATAAGTCACTGTCACATTTAGGCCACAAATACGGCTTTGGCATACTGGGGTGAAAAAACCCTATAATATACTGCACATCTGTGAATACACGTGCATAAGTCACTGTCACATTTAGGCCATAAATACGGCTTTGGCATACTGGGGTGAAAAAACCCTCTAATATACTGCACATCTGGGATTACACGTGCATAAGTCACTGTCACATTTAGGACAGAAATACAGATTTTTGGTTAGGGTGAAAAAACCCTCTAATATACTGCAAATCTGGGATTACACGTGCATAAGTCACTGTCACATTTAGGATAGAAATATAGCTTTTTGGTTAGGGTGAAAAAACCCTCTAATACAGTGGTCCCCAACCTTTTTTGCACCAAGGACCGGTTTCATGCAAAACAATTTTCCCAGGGACTGGGGGGAGGGGCTTAGGGGGTGGGCGGGGCTGACTGATTCACGCACATAACAAAACACAAGGTGCATATTAAAATATATAACACTATATAATGACTATATAAACTTACTATGGTCTCTGCTGCACTGGTCTATGCTGCACTGGTCTCTGCTGCACTGGTCTCTGCTGCACTGTACCGTATTTTTCGCCCTATAAGATGCACCTAGTTTTAGAGGAGAACAATAAGAAAAAAATATTTTTCATTACACCTCAGGTCAGACCAGCAATCAGACTCCCAATGTTAATCAGACCTTAGATCAGACCCCCAATGGCTCAGATCAACCCCCCCAATGTCAGCCATAAACCCCCCCAATGTCAGCCATAAGCCCCCCATTAGCCCCTCACGTCAGCCATAAGCCCCCATTAGCCCCTCATGTCAGCCATAAGCCCCCCATTAGCCCCTCATGTCAGCCATAAGCCCCCCATTAGCCCCTCATGTCAGCCATAAGCCCCCCATTAGCCCCTCATGTCAGCCATAAGCCCCCCATTAGCCCCTCATGTCAGCCATAAGCCCCCCATTAGCCCTTCATGTCAGCCATAAGCCCCCCATTAGCCCTTCATGTCAGCCATAAGCCCCCCATTAGCCCCTCATGTCAGCCATAAGCCCCCATTAGCCCCTCAAGTGAGCCATAAGCCGCCCATTAGCCCCTCATGTCAGCCATAAGCCCCCCATTATCCCTTCATGTCATCCATAAGCCCCCCATTAGCCCCTCATGTCAGCCATAAGCCCCCATTACCCCCTCATGTTAGCCATAAGCCCCCCATTAGCCCCTCATGTCAGCCATAAGCCCCCATTTGCCCCTCATGTCAGCCATAAGCCCCCATTAGCCCCTCATGTCAGCCATAAGCCCACCATTAGCCCCTCATGTCAGCCATAAGCCCCCCTTTAGCCCCTCATGTCAACCATAAGCCCCCCCATTAGCCCCTCATGTCAGCCATAGGCCCCCCCATTAGCCCCTCATGTCAGCCATAAGCCCCCATTAGCCCCTCATGTCAGCCCCATGTCCCTCATGTCAGCCCCATGTCCCCCAGGTCAGCCATCAGCCCCCAGTGCAAATAAAATAAAATAAAAAAAACACTTAAATCTCCTGCTCCTGGTCACCATCGCAATCCTCTTCATTCTGCTGTCGGCTGGCTGTGTATAGCGGCGCACAGCGTGAGGTCACAGAGAGACCTCACGCTGTGCGCAGCCATGCACAGCCTAAAGCCGAGCCGAGGACCAGGAAGTGGTGAGTACAGATCCTTCACCGCTTCCTGGTCCTTGTGTACTAATGAAGCGCTTCCATAATGGAAGCGCTTCATTAGTACAGAGTTAAAGACTGCCCTGATCGCCGCGGCCCGGCTAACAATCCTCCACGGCCCGGTGGTTGGGGACCGCTGCTCTAATATACTGCACATCTGGGCTTACACGTGCATAAATCACATTTAGGACAGAAATTCAGCTTTTTGGTTAGGGTGAAAAAAACCTCTAATATACTGCACATCTGTGATTACACGTGCATAAGTCACTGTCACATTTAGGCCATAAATACAGCTTTGGCATACTGGGGTGAAAAACCCTTTAATATACTGCACATCTGGGATTACATGTGCATAAGTCACTGTCACATTTAGGACAGAAATACAGCTTTTTGGTTATGGTGAAAAAACCCTCTAATATACTGCACATCTGGGAATAGACAAGCATAAGTGACTGTCACATTTAGGACAGAAATACAGTTTTATAGTTAGGGTGAAAAAACCCTCTAATTTACTGCACATCTGTGATTACACGTGCATAAATCACTGTCACATTTAGGACAGAAGTACAGCTTTTTGGTTAGGGTGAAAAAACGCTCTAATATACTGAACATCTGGGATTACACATGCATAAGTCACTGTCACATTTAGGCCATAAATACGGCTTTGGCATACTGGGGTGAAAAAACCCTCTAATATACTGCACATCTGGGATTACATGTGCATAAGTCACTGTCACATTTAGGACAGAAGTACAGCTTTTTGGTTAGGGTGAAAAAACGCTCTAATATACTGCACATCTGGGATTACACATGCATAAGTCACTGTCACATTTAGGACAGAAATACAGCTTTTTGGTTAGGGTGAAAAAACCTCTAATATACTGCACATCTGGGATTACACATGCATAAATCACTGTCACATTTAGGCCATAAATACGGCTTTGGCATACTGCGGTGAAAAACCCCTCTAATATACTGCACATCTGTGTTTACACGTGCATAAGTCACTGTCACATTTAGGCCATAAATACGGCTTTGGCATACTGCGGTGAAAAAACCCTCTAATATACTGCATATCTGGGATTACACGTGCATAAGTGACTGTCACATTTAGGGCAGAAATACAGCTTTTTGGTTATGGTGAAAAAACCCTCTAATATACTCCACATCTGGGATTTTACAAGCATAAGTGACTGTCACATTTAGGACAGAAATACAGTTTTGGCATACTTAAGTGAAAAAAGCTTCTAATATACTGCACATCTGGGATTAAACATTGATAAGTCACTGTCACATTTAGGACAGAAATACAGCTTTTTGGTTAGGGTAAAAAAAAAAAAACTCAAATATACTGCACATCTGGGATTACACATGCATAAGTCACTGTCACATTTAGGACAGAAATTCAGCTTTTTGGTTAGGGTGAAAAAAAACCTCTAATATACTGCACATCTGTGATTACACGTGCATAAGTCACTGTCACATTTAGGCCATAAATACGGCTTTGGCATACTGGGGTGAAAAAACCCTCTAATATACTGCACATCTGGGATTACATGTGCATAAGTCACTGTCATATTTAGGAAAGAAATACAGCTTTTTGGTTATGGTGAAAAAACCCTCTAATATACTGCACATCTGGGTTAGACAAGCATAAGTGACTGTCACATTTAGGACAGAAATACAGTTTTATTGTTAGTGTGAAAAACCCCTCTAATTTACTGCACATCTGTGATTACACGTGCATAAATCAGTGTCACATTTAGGCCATAAATACGGCTTTGGCATACTGGGGTGAAAAAACCCTCTAATATGCTGCACATCTGGGATTACACGTGCATAAGTCACTGTTACATTTAGGACAGAAGTAGAGCTTTTTGGTTAGGGTGAAAAAACCCTCTAATATACTGCACATCTGGGATTACACATGCATAAGTCACTGTCACATTTAGGACAGAAATACAGCTTTTTGGTTAGGGTGAAAAAAACCTCTAATATACTGCACATCTGGGATTACACGTGCATAAGTCACTGTCACATTTAGGCCATAAATACGGCTTTGGCATACTGCGGTGAAAAAACCCTCTAATATACTGCACATCTGTGTTTACATGTGCATAAGTCACTGTCACATTTAGGCCATAAATACGGCTTTGGCATGCTGCGGTGAAAAAACCCTCTAATATACTGCACATCTGTGTTTACACGTGCATAAGTCACTGTCACATTTAGGCCATAAATACGGCTTTGGCATACTGCGGGGAAAAAACCCTCTAATATACTGCATATCTGGGATTACACGTGCATAAGTGACTGTCACATTTAGGGCAGAAATACAGCTTTTTGGTTATGGTGAAAAAACCCTCTAATATACTCCACATCTGGGATTTTACAAGCATAAGTGACTGTCACATTTAGGACAGAAATACAGCTTTTTGGTTAGGGTGAAAAAACCCTCTAATATACTGCACATCTGTGATTACATGTGCATAAGTCACTCTCACATTTAGGCCATAAATACGGCTTTGGCATACTTAAGTGAAAAAAGCCTCTAATATACTGCACATCTGGGATTAAACATTCATAAGTCACTGTCACATTTAGGACAGAAATACAGCTTTTTGGTTAGGGTGAAAAAACCCTCTAATATACTGCACATCTGGGATTACACATGCATAAGTCACTGTCACATTTAGGAGAGAAATTCAGCTTTTTGGTTAAAGTGAAAGAAAACTCTAATATACTGCACATCTGTGTTTACACGTGCATAAGTCACTGTCACATTTAGGCCATAAATACGGCTTTGGCATACTGCGGTGAAAAAACCCTCTAATATACTGCATATCTGGGATTACGCGTGCATAAGTTACTGTCACATTTAGGACAGAAATACAGCTTTTTGGTTATGGTGAAAAAACCCTCTAATATACTGCACATCTGTGATTACACGTGCATAAGTCACTGTCACATTTAGGCCATAAATACGGCTTTGGCATACTGGGGTGAAAAAAGCCTCTAATATACTGCACATCTGGGATTACACATGCATAAATCACTGTCACATTTAGGACAGAAATTCAGCTTTTTGATTAGGGTGAAAAAAACCTCTAATATACTGCACATCTGTGATTACACGTGCATAAGTCACTGTCACATTTAGGCCATAAATAAGGCTTTGGCATACTGCGGTGAAAAAACCCTCTAATATACTGCATATCTGGGATTACACGTGCATAAGTGACTGTCACATTTAGGACAGAAATACAGCTTTTTGGTTATGGTGAAAAAACCCTCTAATATACTGCACATCTGGGATTACACGTGCATAAGTCACTGTCACATTTAGGCCATAAATACGGTTTTGGCATACTGGGGTGAAAAAACCCTCTAATATACTGCACATCTGGGATTACACATGCATAAGTCACTGTCACATTTAGGACAGAAATACAGCTTTTTGGTTAGGGTGAAAAAACCCTCTAATATACTGCACATCTGGGATTGCACGTGCATAAGTCACTGTCACATTTAGGACAGAAATTCAGCTTTTTGGTTAGGGTGAAAAAAACTTCTAATATACTGCACATCTGTGATTACACGTGCATAAGTCACTGTCACATTTAGGCCATAAATACGGCTTTGGCATACTACGATGAAAAAACCCTCTAATATACTGCATATCTGGGATTACACGTGCATAAATCACTGTCACATTTAGGCCATAAATACGGCTTTGGCATACTGCGGTGAAAAAACCCTCTAATATACTGCATATCTGGGATTACACGTGCATAAGTGACTGTCACATTTAGGACAGAAATACAGCTTTTTGGTTATGGTGAAAAAACCCTCTAATATACTGCACATCTGGGATTACACGTGCATAAGTCACTGTCACATTTAGGCCATAAATGCGGTTTTGGCATACTGGGGTGAAAAAACCCTCTAATATACTGCACATCTGGGATTACACATGCATAAGTCACTGTCACATTTAGGACAGAAATACAGCTTTTTGGTTAGGGTGAAAAAACCCTTTAATATACTGCACATCTGGGATTGCACGTGCATAAGTCACTGTCACATTTAGGACAGAAATTCAGCTTTTTGGTTAGGGTGAAAAAAACTTCTAATATACTGCACATCTGTGATTACACGTGCATAAGTCACTGTCACATTTAGGCCATAAATACGGCTTTGGCATACTACGATGAAAAAACCCTCTAATATACTGCATATCTGGGATTACACGTGCATAAATCACTGTCACATTAAGGACAGAAATACAGCTTTTTGTTAGGGTAAAAAAAAAACTCTAATATACTGCATATCAGGGATTAGACAAGCATAAGTGACTATCACATTTAGGACAGAAATACAGCTTTTTGGTTATGGTGAAAAAACCCTCTAATATACTGCACATCTGGGATTACACGTGCATAAGTCACTGTCACATTTAGGCCAAAAATACGGTTTTGGCATACTGGGGTGAAAAAACCCTCTAATATACTGCACATCTGGGATTACACCTGCATAAGTCACTGTCACATTTAGGCCATAAATACGGTTTTGGCATACTGGGGTGAAAAAACCCTCTAATATACTGCACATCTGGGATTACACATGCATAAGTCACTATCACATTTAGGACAGAAATACAGCTTTTTGGTTAGGGTGAAAAAACCCTCTAATATACTGCACATCTGGGATTGCACGTGCATAAGTCACTGTCACATTTAGGACAGAAATTCAGCTTTTTGGTTAGGGTGAAAAAAACTTCTAATATACTGCACATCTGTGATTACACGTGCATAAGTCACTGTCACATTTAGGCCATAAATACGGCTTTGGCATACTACGATGAAAAAACCCTCTAATATACTGCATATCTGGGATTACACGTGCATAAATCACTGTCACATTTAGGCCATAAATACGGCTTTGGCATACTGCGGTGAAAAAACCCTCTAATATACTGCATATCTGGGATTACACGTGCATAAGTGACTGTCACATTTAGGACAGAAATACAGCTTTTTGGTTATGGTGAAAAAACCCTCTAATATACTGCACATCTGGGATTACACGTGCATAAGTCACTGTCACATTTAGGCCATAAATACGGCTTTGGCATACTGGGGTGAAAAAACCCTCTAATATACTGCACATCTGGGATTACACATGCATAAGTCACTGTCACATTTAGGACAGAAATACAGCTTTTTGGTTAGGGTGAAAAAACCCTTTAATATACTGCACATCTGGGATTGCACGTGCATAAGTCACTGTCACATTTAGGACAGAAATTCAGCTTTTTGGTTAGGGTGAAAAAAACTTCTAATATACTGCACATCTGTGATTACACGTGCATAAGTCACTGTCACATTTAGGCCATAAATACGGCTTTGGCATACTACGATGAAAAAACCCTCTAATATACTGCATATCTGGGATTACACGTGCATAAATCACTGTCACATTAAGGACAGAAATACAGCTTTTTGTTAGGGTAAAAAAAAACCTCTAATATACTGCATATCAGGGATTAGACAAGCATAAGTGACTGTCACATTTAGGACAGAAATACAGCTTTTTGGTTATGGTGAAAAAACCCTCTAATATACTGCACATCTGGGATTACACGTGCATAAGTCACTGTCACATTTAGGCCAAAAATACGGTTTTGGCATACTGGGGTGAAAAAACCCTCTAATATACTGCACATCTGGGATTACACATGCATAAGTCACTGTCACATTTAGGACAGAAATACAGCTTTTTGGTTAGGGTGAAAAAACCCTCTAATATACTGCACATCTGGGATTGCACGTGCATAAGTCACTGTCACATTTAGGACAGAAATACAGCTTTTTGGTTAGGGTGAAAAAAACTTCTAATATACTGCACATCTGTGATTACACGTGCATAAGTCACTGTCACATTTAGGCCATAAATACGGCTTTGGCATACTACGATGAAAAAACCCTCTAATATACTGCATATCTGGGATTACACGTGCATAAGTGACTGTCACATTTAGGACAGAAATACAGCTTTTTGGTTATGGTGAAAAAACCCTCTAATATACTGCACATCTGGGATTACACGTGCATAAGTCACTGTCACATTTAGGCCATAAATGCGGTTTTGGCATACTGGGGTGAAAAAACCCTCTAATATACTGCACATCTGGGATTACACATGCATAAGTCACTGTCACATTTAGGACAGAAATACAGCTTTTTGGTTAGGGTGAAAAAACCCTTTAATATACTGCACATCTGGGATTGCACGTGCATAAGTCACTGTCACATTTAGGACAGAAATTCAGCTTTTTGGTTAGGGTGAAAAAAACTTCTAATATACTGCACATCTGTGATTACACGTGCATAAGTCACTGTCACATTTAGGCCATAAATACGGCTTTGGCATACTACGATGAAAAAACCCTCTAATATACTGCATATCTGGGATTACACGTGCATAAATCACTGTCACATTAAGGACAGAAATACAGCTTTTTGTTAGGGTAAAAAAAAAACTCTAATATACTGCATATCAGGGATTAGACAAGCATAAGTGACTATCACATTTAGGACAGAAATACAGCTTTTTGGTTATGGTGAAAAAACCCTCTAATATACTGCACATCTGGGATTACACGTGCATAAGTCACTGTCACATTTAGGCCAAAAATACGGTTTTGGCATACTGGGGTGAAAAAACCCTCTAATATACTGCACATCTGGGATTACACCTGCATAAGTCACTGTCACATTTAGGCCATAAATACGGTTTTGGCATACTGGGGTGAAAAAACCCTCTAATATACTGCACATCTGGGATTACACATGCATAAGTCACTATCACATTTAGGACAGAAATACAGCTTTTTGGTTAGGGTGAAAAAACCCTCTAATATACTGCACATCTGGGATTGCACGTGCATAAGTCACTGTCACATTTAGGACAGAAATTCAGCTTTTTGGTTAGGGTGAAAAAAACTTCTAATATACTGCACATCTGTGATTACACGTGCATAAGTCACTGTCACATTTAGGCCATAAATACGGCTTTGGCATACTACGATGAAAAAACCCTCTAATATACTGCATATCTGGGATTACACGTGCATAAATCACTGTCACATTTAGGCCATAAATACGGCTTTGGCATACTGGGGTGAAAAAACCCTCTAATATACTGCATATCTGGGATTACACGTGCATAAGTCACTATCACATTTAGGACAGAAATACAGCTTTTTGGTTATGGTGAAAAAACCCTCTAATATACTGCACATCTGGGATTACACGTGCATAAGTCACTGTCACATTTAGGCCATAAATACGGTTTTGGCATACTGGGGTGAAAAAACCCTCTAATATACTGCACATCTGGGATTACACATGCATAAGTCACTGTCACATTTAGGACAGAAATACAGCTTTTTGGTTAGGGTGAAAAAACCCTTTAATATACTGCACATCTGGGATTGCACGTGCATAAGTCACTGTCACATTTAGGACAGAAATTCAGCTTTTTGGTTAGGGTGAAAAAAACTTCTAATATACTGCACATCTGTGATTACACGTGCATAAGTCACTGTCACATTTAGGCCATAAATACGGCTTTGGCATACTACGATGAAAAAACCCTCTAATATACTGCATATCTGGGATTACACGTGCATAAATCACTGTCACATTAAGGACAGAAATACAGCTTTTTGTTAGGGTAAAAAAAAACCTCTAATATACTGCATATCAGGGATTAGACAAGCATAAGTGACTGTCACATTTAGGACAGAAATACAGCTTTTTGGTTATGGTGAAAAAACCCTCTAATATACTGCACATCTGGGATTACACGTGCATAAGTCACTGTCACATTTAGGCCAAAAATACGGTTTTGGCATACTGGGGTGAAAAAACCCTCTAATATACTGCACATCTGGGATTACACATGCATAAGTCACTGTCACATTTAGGACAGAAATACAGCTTTTTGGTTAGGGTGAAAAAACCCTCTAATATACTGCACATCTGGGATTGCACGTGCATAAGTCACTGTCACATTTAGGACAGAAATACAGCTTTTTGGTTAGGGTGAAAAAAACTTCTAATATACTGCACATCTGTGATTACACGTGCATAAGTCACTGTCACATTTAGGCCATAAATACGGCTTTGGCATACTACGATGAAAAAACCCTCTAATATACTGCATATCTGGGATTACACGTGCATAAATCACTGTCACATTTAGGCCATAAATACGGCTTTGGCATACTGCGGTGAAAAAACCCTCTAATATACTGCATATCTGGGATTACACGTGCATAAGTGACTGTCACATTTAGGACAGAAATACAGCTTTTTGGTTATGGTGAAAAAACCCTCTAATATACTGCACATCTGGGATTACACGTGCATAAGTCACTGTCACATTTAGGCCATAAATGCGGTTTTGGCATACTGGGGTGAAAAAACCCTCTAATATACTGCACATCTGGGATTACACATGCATAAGTCACTGTCACATTTAGGACAGAAATACAGCTTTTTGGTTAGGGTGAAAAAACCCTTTAATATACTGCACATCTGGGATTGCACGTGCATAAGTCACTGTCACATTTAGGACAGAAATTCAGCTTTTTGGTTAGGGTGAAAAAAACTTCTAATATACTGCACATCTGTGATTACACGTGCATAAGTCACTGTCACATTTAGGCCATAAATACGGCTTTGGCATACTACGATGAAAAAACCCTCTAATATACTGCATATCTGGGATTACACGTGCATAAATCACTGTCACATTAAGGACAGAAATACAGCTTTTTGTTAGGGTAAAAAAAAACCTCTAATATACTGCATATCAGGGATTAGACAAGCATAAGTGACTATCACATTTAGGACAGAAATACAGCTTTTTGGTTATGGTGAAAAAACCCTCTAATATACTGCACATCTGGGATTACACGTGCATAAGTCACTGTCACATTTAGGCCAAAAATACGGTTTTGGCATACTGGGGTGAAAAAACCCTCTAATATACTGCACATCTGGGATTACACCTGCATAAGTCACTGTCACATTTAGGCCATAAATACGGTTTTGGCATACTGGGGTGAAAAAACCCTCTAATATACTGCACATCTGGGATTACACATGCATAAGTCACTATCACATTTAGGACAGAAATACAGCTTTTTGGTTAGGGTGAAAAAACCCTCTAATATACTGCACATCTGGGATTGCACGTGCATAAGTCACTGTCACATTTAGGACAGAAATTCAGCTTTTTGGTTAGGGTGAAAAAAACTTCTAATATACTGCACATCTGTGATTACACGTGCATAAGTCACTGTCACATTTAGGCCATAAATACGGCTTTGGCATACTACGATGAAAAAACCCTCTAATATACTGCATATCTGGGATTACACGTGCATAAATCACTGTCACATTTAGGCCATAAATACGGCTTTGGCATACTGCGGTGAAAAAACCCTCTAATATACTGCATATCTGGGATTACACGTGCATAAGTGACTGTCACATTTAGGACAGAAATACAGCTTTTTGGTTATGGTGAAAAAACCCTCTAATATACTGCACATCTGGGATTACACGTGCATAAGTCACTGTCACATTTAGGCCATAAATACGGTTTTGGCATACTGGGGTGAAAAAACCCTCTAATATACTGCACATCTGGGATTACACATGCATAAGTCACTGTCACATTTAGGACAGAAATACAGCTTTTTGGTTAGGGTGAAAAAACCCTTTAATATACTGCACATCTGGGATTGCACGTGCATAAGTCACTGTCACATTTAGGACAGAAATTCAGCTTTTTGGTTAGGGTGAAAAAAACTTCTAATATACTGCACATCTGTGATTACACGTGCATAAGTCACTGTCACATTTAGGCCATAAATACGGCTTTGGCATACTACGATGAAAAAACCCTCTAATATACTGCATATCTGGGATTACACGTGCATAAATCACTGTCACATTAAGGACAGAAATACAGCTTTTTGTTAGGGTAAAAAAAAACCTCTAATATACTGCATATCAGGGATTAGACAAGCATAAGTGACTGTCACATTTAGGACAGAAATACAGCTTTTTGGTTATGGTGAAAAAACCCTCTAATATACTGCACATCTGGGATTACACGTGCATAAGTCACTGTCACATTTAGGCCAAAAATACGGTTTTGGCATACTGGGGTGAAAAAACCCTCTAATATACTGCACATCTGGGATTACACATGCATAAGTCACTGTCACATTTAGGACAGAAATACAGCTTTTTGGTTAGGGTGAAAAAACCCTCTAATATACTGCACATCTGGGATTGCACGTGCATAAGTCACTGTCACATTTAGGACAGAAATACAGCTTTTTGGTTAGGGTGAAAAAAACTTCTAATATACTGCACATCTGTGATTACACGTGCATAAGTCACTGTCACATTTAGGCCATAAATACGGCTTTGGCATACTACGATGAAAAAACCCTCTAATATACTGCATATCTGGGATTACACGTGCATAAATCACTGTCACATTAAGGACAGAAATACAGCTTTTTGTTAGGGTAAAAAAAAAACTCTAATATACTGCATATCAGGGATTAGACAAGCATAAGTGACTGTCACATTTAGGACAGAAATACAGCTTTTTGGTTATGGTGAAAAAACCCTCTAATATACTGCACATCTGGGATTACACGTGCATAAGTCACTGTCACATTTAGGCCAAAAATACGGTTTTGGCATACTGGGGTGAAAAAACCCTCTAATATACTGCACATCTGAGATTACACATGCATAAGTCACTGTCACATTTAGGACAGAAATACAGCTTTTTGGTTACGGTGAAAAAACCCTCTAATATACTGCACATCTGGGATTACATGTGCATAAATCACTGTCACATTTAGGACAGAAATACAGCTTTTTGGTTATGGTGAAAAAACCTCTAATATACTGCATATCTGGGATTACACGTGCATAAATCACAGTCACATTTAGGCCATAAATACGCCTTTGGCATACTGCGGTGAAAAAACCCTCTAATATACTGCACATCTGTGTTTACACGTGCATAAGTCACTGTCACATTTAGGCCATAAATACGGCTTTGGCATACTGCGGTGAAAAAACCCTCTAATATACTGCATATCTGGGATTACACGTGCATAAGTGACTGTCACATTTAGGGCAGAAATACAGCTTTTTGGTTATGGTGAAAAAACCCTCTAATATACTCCACATCTGGGATTTTACAAGCATAAGTGACTGTCACATTTAGGACAGAAATACAGCTTTTTGGTTAGGGTGAAAAAACCCTCTAATATACTGCACATCTGTGATTACATGTGCATAAGTCACTGTCACATTTAGGCCATAAATACAGCTTTGGCATACTTAACCGCCTCACGTCCGCCCATAGGATATAAACGTCCTATGGGTGGACGTCTATTTCTGACAGCACGTTTTAAAACGTCCTGTCAGAAATAGCAGCTGCACGCTAATCGTGCAGCTGCTGATCGGGTTGCCCGCTGTCAGTGACAGCAGGGCAACCCTAAGACAAGGCAGGGACAGTGCCCAGGTGTCCCTGCCTTCCGGATCGCTGCAGACACAGCGCTCACCGAGCGATGTGTCTGCAGAGCAGGAAGCGCTGTGCGCTTCCTGTTCCGGCCCGGCGGTCATGTGACCGCCGTGACCGGAGTGTGCAGGGGCTGTGTGAGGTCTCTCAGAGACCTCGATCAGCCCTGCTGTGAGGCTGTACAGCGCTGGATTGCTGCTGTACAGCCTCTATAGGGGTGCATTTGTCCTGTAACTGGGGCTACTATGTCAGCCCCAGTTACAGGAGAAATCAACAGTGTAAAAAAAAATAAAAAGGGAAGTAAATGTCCCCCAGAGGTCTTGTATGACCTTATGGGGGACGAAAAGTGTAAAATAAAATAAAAATAAAATAAAGGGTTGAAAAAATAAAATAAAAAAAAGTTTCACATGTAAAAAAAAAAAAAATCCCAAGTAAGGAATAAAAAAAAAAATTAAAAATAGAAAAAATAAAATAAAATAGACATATTTAGTATTGCCGCATCCGTAAAAACCAGCTCTATAAAAATATCACATGACCTAACCCCTCGGGTGAACACCGTAAAAAATAAATAAAAAAAACTGTGTCAAAACAAGCAATTTTTGTCACCTTGCATCACAAAAGGTGCAACACCAAGTGATCAAAAACGCGTATGTCCCACAAAATGGTACCAATAAAACCGTCACCTCATCCCGCAAAAAATGAGCCCCTACATAAGAAAATCTCTCAAAAAATAAAAAAACTATAGCTCTTAGAACATGGAGACACTAAAACATCATTTTTTTGGTTTCAAAAATGCTATTATTGTGTTAAAGTGAAACAAATAAAAAAAAGTATACATATTAGGTATTGCCGCGTCCATAAAAACCAGCTCTATAAAAATATCACATGACCTAACCCCTCGGGTGAACACCGTAAAAAAAAAAAAAAAAAAAAATGTGTCAAAATAAGCAATTTTTGTCACCTTGCATCACAAAAGGTGCAACACCAAGTGATCAAAAACGCGTATGTCCCACAAAATAGTACCAATAAAACCGTCACCTCATCCCGCTAAAAATGAGTCCCTACATAAGAAAATCTCTCAAAAAATAAAAAAACTATAGCTCTCAGAACATGGACACATTAAAACATAATTTTTTGGTTTCAAAAATGCTATTATTGTGTAAAACTTTAATAAATGAATAAAAGTATACATATTAGGTATCGCCACGTCCGTAACAATCTGCTCTATAAAAATGTCACTTGACTGAACCCCTCAGGTGAACGCTGTAAAAATAAATAAATAGAAACTGTGCTAAAACAACCAATTTTTTGGTCACCTTGCCCCATAAAGTGTTATAATGAATGATCAAAAAATCATATGTACCCAAAAATAGTACTAATAAAACTGGAACCTTATCCCCTAGTTTCCAAAATGGGATCACTTCTTGGGAGTTTCTACTGTAAGGGTGCATCAGGGGGCTTCAAATGGGACATGGCATCTAAAAACCATGTGGAGTTCCTTATCTTCTGCGCCCTGCCGTGTGCCCATACAGCAGTTTACGACCACATGTGGGGTGTTTCTGTAAACCGCAGAATCTGGGTAATAAATATTGAGTTTTGTTTGGCTGTTAACCATCGATGTGTTAAAGAAAAAAATTGATTAAAATGGAAAATCTGCCCAAAAAGTGAAATTTAAAAATTTGATCTCCATTTTCCTTTAATTCTTGTGGAACGCCTAAAGGGTTAACAAAGTTTGTAAAATCGGTTTTGAATACCTTGAGGGGTGTAGTTTCTACAATGGGGTCATTTATGGGGGTATCCACTATGTAGGCCCCACAAAGTTACTTCAGACCTGAACTGGTCCTTATAAAGTGGGTTTTGGCAATTTTCTTAAAAATTTGAAGAATTGCTTCTAAACTTCTAAGCCTTCTAACGTCCTAAAAAAATAAAATGACATTTCCAAAATGATGCCAACATAAAGTAGACATATGGGGAATGTTAAATAATAAATATTTTATGAGGTATCACTTTCTGTTTTAAAAGCAGAGAAATTGAAATTTAGAAAATTGCGAATTTTTTAAATTTTTGGGTAAATTTGGGATTTTTTCATGAATAAAGGTGAAATATTTTGACTCAAATTTATGACTATCATGAAGTACAATGTGTCACGAGAAAACAATCTCTCAATGACTTGGATAAATAAAGGCGTTCCAAAGTTATTACCACATAAAGTGAGATGTCAGTTTTGCAAAATTTGGCCTGGTCAGGAAGGGGGCAAAGGGCCCAGATGGGAAGTGGTTAAGTGAAAAAATATACTGCACATCTGTGATTACATGTGCATAAGTCACTGTCACATTTAGGCCATAAATACGGCTTTGGCATACTGGGGTGAAAAAACCCTCTAATATACTGCACATCTGGGATTACACATGCATAAGTCACTGTCACATTTAGACAGAAATACAGCTTTTTGGTTAGGGTGAAAAAACCCTCTAGTATACTGCACAACTGGGATTACACTTGCATAAGTGACTGTCACATTTAGGACAGAAATACAGCTTTTTGGTTAGGGTGAAAAAACCCTCTAATTTACTGCACATCTGTGATTACACGTGCATAAGTCACTGTCACATTTAGGCCATAAATACGGCTTTGGCATACTGGGGTGAAAAAAGCCTCTAATATACTGCACATCTGGGATTACACATGCATAAGTCGCTGTCACATTTAGGACAGAAATACAGTTTTTTTGGTTAGGTTGATAAAACCCTCTAATATACTGCACATACGGAATTACACGTGCATAAGTGACTGTCACATTTAGGACAGAAATTCAGCTTTTTGGTTAGGGTGAAAAAAAACTCTAATATACTGGACATCTGTGATTACACGTGCATAAGTCACTGTCATATTTAGGCCATAAATACGGCTTTGGCATACTGGGGTGAAAAATCCCTCTAATATACTGCATATCTGGGATTACATGTGCATAAATCACTGTCACATTTAGGACAGAAATACAGCTTTTTGGTTAGGGTGAACAAACCCTCTAATATACTGCACATCTGTGATTACACGTGCATAAGTCACTGTCACATTTAGGCCATAAATACGGCTTTGGCATTCTGGGGTGAAAAAACCCTCTAATATACTGCACATCTGGGATTACACGTGCATAAGTCACTGTCACATTTAGGACAGAAATACAGCTTTTTGGTTAGGGTGAAAAAACCCTCTAATATACTGCACATCTGGGATTACACGTGCATAAGTCACAGTCACATTTAGGACAGAAATACAGCTTTATGGTTATGGTGAAAAAACCCTCTAATATACTGCACATCTGGGATTACACATGCATAAGTCACTGTCACATTTAGGCCAGAAATACGGCTTTTTGGTTACTGGGGTGAAAAAACCCTCTGATATACTGCACATCTGGGATAGGACGTGCATAAGTGAGTGTCACATTTAGGCCACAAATACCGCTGTCATATAGAGTTTAAAAAAATATATAGAGTGCAATACCCTACATCAGGGTTTATATTGGCGGTTAATTATTTTTAACATACTTAACCACTTTTTACTTTGCTTTGTGAACGCTAACTATGAGGCAAACATCTAATAAGGGACACGGTCATGGTCGTGGGGGTGGTGTTGGTGGAGCCTCTGGTGCAGGGAGAAGACGTGGCCGTTCTGCCACAGCTACACGTCCTACTGAACCTACTACCTCAGGTCCCAGTAGCCGCCAGAATCTACAGCAATATTTGGTAGGGCCTAATGCCATTCTAAGGATGGTAAGGCCTGAGCAAGTACAGGCGCTAGTCAATTGGGTGGCCGACAGTGGATACAGCACATTTACATTATCTCCCACCCAGTCTTCTGCAAAAAGCGCACAGGTGGCGCCTGAAACCCATGCCCATCAGTCTGTCACATCACCCCCGTGCATATCGGGGAACCTGTTTGAGCCTCAAGTCATGCAGCAGTCTCTTATGCTGTTTGAAGACTTTACTGGCAGGGTTTCCCAAGGGCATCCACTTAGCCCTTCCCCACGGGGGGAAGACATAGAATGCACTGACGCACAACCACTTATGTTTCCTGATGAGGACATGGGAATACCACTTCAGCACGTCTCTGATGATGACGAAACACAGGTGCCAACTGCTGCGTATTTCTGCAGTGTGCAGACCGAAAAGGAGGTCAGGGAGGAAGACTGGGTGGATGACGATGCAGGGGACGATGAGGTCCTAGACCCCACATGGAATGAAGGTCGTGCCACTAACTTTCAGAGTTCGGAGGAAGAGGCAGTGGTGAGACCGAGCCAACAGCGTAGCAAAAGCGAGAGCAGGGTGCTAAAGCATAGCAGCCGTCACCAAAACAGTTCGCCTGCTACTGGCCACTGTCAACATTGACTGAGCACCCCAAAGGCAGCTTCAAGGAGTTCCCTGGCATGGCACTTCTTCACACAATGTGCTGACGACAAGACCCGAGTGGTTTGCACGCTGTGCCATCAGAGCCTGAAGCGAGGCATTAACGTTCTGAACCTTAGCACAACCTGCATGACCAGGCATCTACATGTGAGACACGGGCTGCAGTGGAGTAAGCACCTTTAAAACCAACAAAGGGCTCAGGCCCCTCCTGCTCCCTCTTCTGCTGCTGCCTCGGCCTCTTCCTCCGCCTCTGGAGGAATGTTGGCACCTGCCGCCCAGCAAACAGAGGATGTGCCACCAACAACACCACCTCCGTCACCAAGCATCTCCACCATGTCACATGGAAGCGTTCAGCTCTCCATCTCACAAACCTTTGAGAGAAAGCGTAAATTCCCACCTAGCCACCCTCGATCCCTGGCCCTGAATGCCAGCATTTCTAAACTACTGGCCTTTGAAATGCTGTCATTCAGGCTGGTGGAGATGGACAGCTTCAAACAGCTCATGTCGCTTGCTGTCCCACAGTATGTCGTTCCCAGCCGCCACTACTTCTCCAGGAGAGCCGTGCCCCCCCTGCACAACCAATTATCGGATAAAATCAAGTGTGCACTGCGCAACGCCATCTGTGGCAAGGTCCACCTAACCACAGATACGTGGACCAGTAAGCACAGCCAGGGACGCTATATCTCCCTAACTGCACACTGGGTAAATGTAGTGGCGGCTGGGCCCCAAGCGGAGAGCTGTTTGGCGTACGTCCTTCTGCCGCCAAGGATCGCAGGGCATTATTCTTTGCCTTCTGCTGCCTCCTCTTCCTACTCGGCTTTCTCCTCCTCTTCTACCACCTCCTCATCCAGTCAGTGACAGACCTTCACCACCAACTTCAGCACAGCCAGGGGTAAACATCAGCAGGCCGTTCTGAAACTGATGTGTTTGGAGGACAGGCCCCACACCGCGCAGGAGTTGTGGCGGGGTATAGAACAACAGACCGACGAGTGGTTGCTACCAGTGAGCCTCAAGCCCGGCCTGGTGGTGTGCGATAATGGGCGAAATCTTGTTGCAGCTCTGGGACTAGCCATTTTGACGCACATCCCTTGCCTGGCGCATGTGCTGAATTTGGTGGTGCAGAAATTCATTCACAACTACCCCGACATGTCAGAGTTGCTGCATAAAGTGCGGGCCATCTGTGAGCGCTTCCGGCGTTCTCATCCTGCCGCCACTCGGCTGTCTGCTCTACAGCGTAACTTCGGCCTTCCCGCTCACCGCCTCATATGCGACGTGCCCACCAGGTGGAACTCCACCTTGCACATGCTGGAGAGACTGTGCGAGCAGCAGAAGTCCATAGTGGAGTTTCAGCTGCAGCATGCACAGGTGAGTCGCACTGCGGAACAGCACCACTTCACCACCAATGACTGGGCCTCCATGCGAGACCTGTGTGCCCGGTTGCGCTGTTTCGAGTACTCCACCAACATGGCCAGTGGTGATGACGCCGTTATCAGCTTTACAATAACACTTCTATGTCTCCTTGAGAAAACTCTTAGGGCGATGATGGAAGAGGATGTGGCCCAGGAAGAGGAAGAGGGGTCATCTCTAACACTTTCAGGCCAGTGTTTTAGAAGTGGCTCAGAAAGAGGATTTTTGCAACAGCAGAGGCCAGGTACAAATTTTGCCAGCCAGGGCCCACTACTGGAGGATGAGGAGCAGGAGAATGAGGAGGAGGAGGAGGATGGGGATGAAGCATGTTCACAGCGGGGTGGCATCCAACGCAGCTCGGGCCCATCACTGGTGCGTGGCTGGAGGGATACGAAGGACGCAGACGATATGCCTCCCACAGAGGACAGCTTGTCCTTACCTCTGGGCAGCCTGGCACACATGAGCGACTACCTGCTGCAGTGCCTGTGCAACGACTGCAGAGTTGCCCACATTTTAACGTGTGCTGACTACTGGGTGGCCACCCTACTGGATCCCCGTTACAAAGACAATGTGCCATCCTTAATTCCCTCACTGGAGCGTGATCGGAAGATGCGTGACTTCAGGCGCACACTGGTAGACGCGCTCATGAGAGCATTCCCAACTGACGCCGGGGGACAAGTGGAAGCACAAGGCGAAGGCAGGGGAGGAGGAAGAGGTTGCCAACGCAGCTGTGTCAACGCCAGCACCTCCGAAGGCAGGGTTAGCATGGCCGACATGTGGAAAAGCTTTGTCACCTCGCCGCAACAACCGGCCCCAACTGCTGATAAGGCAGCATTTGAACAACATGGTGGAACAGTACCTGTGCACACGACTACACGTACTGACTGATGGTTCTGCCCCATTCAACTTCTGGGTCTCCAAATTTTCCACATGGCCAGAGCTTGCCCTGTATGCCTTGGAGGTGCTGGCCTGCCCTGCAGCCAGTGTACCCTCTGAACGTGTATTTAGAACGGCAGGAGGCGTCATTACCGACAGACGCAGCCGCCTGTCCACAGCCAACGTGGACAAGCTCCTGTTCATTAAAATGAACCAGGCTTGGATCCCACAAGACTTGTCTGTACTTTGTGCAGAATAGACATTTATACCACCATCAAACATACATTCTTGTACTCAAGTCAAGTGCAATGATTCTTTGTTTTATTTATTTTTATTTGTCCCAATATCTTGGGGACTACCTACCCCAATAAAAAAAAAAAAAAAAACATTGTTGGCTACCTGTTCCTCCTCCATTGCTGCCTCCACCTACAACACCACATTTACCGCCTCCTCAACCTCCGACTCTATATCCACTTCCTTCTCTGAGTTGCAGGTTAATAATTTGTAATTTTTAGTTATTTTATTCCATTTTAATTTATTTCCCTATCCACATTTGTTTGCAGGGCATTGCCATGCTCTTGAGCACATTTTACTGCCTTTTACATCCCTTTAGCCTATTTAAGGACTATTTTAGAGCCATTTTAATTCAAAAAAGTGCCAATTTTAGTGCCCTAAATTGAAAAATTTCTTATTTTCAATTGTCGGGTGACATTTTACCATTTTTGGCGTATACAAACCCCTGCTGTGCCTGGGTGACAGGGGCCTAAATCTCTCAAAATCGTCTGTTCTATTGCTGGGTGACATGAACCCCCTTTTGCCGTGAATGAACCCCTGCTGTGCCTGAGTGACAGGGGCCTAAATCTCTCAAAATCCTCTGTTGTATTGCTGGGTGACATGAACCCCCTTTTTTCCGTGAATGAACCCCTGCTCTGCATTGCTGACAGGGCCTTAAATCTCTCAAAATCCTCTGTTGTATTGCTGGGTGACATGAACCCCCTTTTACTGTGAATGAACCCCTGCTCTGCATTGCTGACAGGGGCCTAAATCTCTCAAAATCCTTTGTTCTATTGCTGGGTGACATGAACCCCCTTTTGCCGTGAATGAACCCCTGCTCTGCATTGCTGACAGGGGCCTAAATCTCTCAAAATCCTCTGTTCTATTGCTGGGTGACATGAACCCCCTTTTGCCGTGAATTAACCCCTGCTCTGCATTTCTGACAGGGGCCTAAATCTCTCAAAATCGTCTGTTCTATTGCTGGGTGACATGAACCCCCTTTTGCCGTGAATGAACCCCTGCTCTGCATTTCTGACAGGGAACTAAATTTTGTGAATACATCTGTTACTGATCGGAAGATGCGCGACTACATGCGCACGCTGATGATAGCATTCCCACCTGACAGCGGGGGCACAGTGGAAGCACAAGGGCGAAGGCAGAGGAGGAGGAAGAGGTCGCCAACGCAGCTGGGGCACCACCAGCCCCCGAGAAGGCAGGGTTAGCATGGCCAAAATGTGGAAAAGCTTTGTCAGCCTTGGAAGTGCTGACCTGCCCTGCAGCCAGAGTATAGTGTGAACGTGTGTTTAGTACGGCAGAGAGCATTATCACAGGCCGCAGCCAATGTGGACAAGCTTGCGTTTATTAAAATGAACCAGGCATGGATCCCACAGGACTTGTCCGTACCTTGTGCAGAATAGATATTTATACCAGCCTCAACCATCTATTCTTGTACTCAAGTGCACTTATTCTTAGTTTTATTTTGTTATATGTCCCAATATTTTGGGGGATACCCCAATTTTAAAATAAAAAATAACACAAATCAGTGTTGGCTACCTATTCCTCCTTCACCGCCGCTTCCACCTACACCGCCACGTCAACCTACACCGCCACATACACCCATCCACCGCCTCCTCAATCTCCTACTCCTAGATCCAGATTTTTATTTTTAATTTATTTGTATTTTATGTTATTTTAAGTCATTTTCCTATCCATATTTGTTTGCAGAACAGTTGTCATGCTCTTAAGCACATTTTGATGCCTTTTGCCGCCCTCTAGCCCTTTCCAGGACTATTTCAGAGCCATTTTAGTGCCCAAAAGTTCGGGTCTTCATTGACTTCAATGGGATTCGGGTTTGGGGCCAAGTTCGGGTCAAGTTCGGGTCCCAAACCCGAACTTTGTTTTCAAGTTCGGCCGAACCTGCCGAACCCGAACATCCAGGTGTCCGCTCACTATTATACCCAAGTAGGGCAAAGATCCATCCTCCTGTTCCAGTTATTGGCCAATCTCACAGCTTAATACCGATCTAAAACTATTGGGCAAAATCCTGACCAATCTCCCTATCTCCCACAGCTGATTCACATGAAACAGGTAGGATTTGTAATTGGCCGTGAAGGCCGAATGAACACAGGTCAGATTATTAACATTATCCAATATGCACATAGCACCTCCACCCCCTTAGTCCTTCTCGGCACTGAAGCTGAGAAGGCATTTGACAAGGTAGATTGGACATAAATGACGAGGGCCATGCAATGCTTTTATATACCTGTGGGATTTATCAATGCTGTTATGGCAATGTACCGTGACCCTAGCGCACGAATCCTGATGAATAATACACTATCATCTGCCTTTAAGAGTAGTAACGGACTAGACAAGGTTGTCCACTATCCCCGCTATTGTTTGTTTTATCCATGGAACCACTCCTGCAAGCCTTCAGGTCAGACCATAGGGTTCGGGGAATTAAGATTCTGTTCAGGGAATTAAGATTCAGCGGGAAGCGTATACCCAAGCTGCCTTTGCAGATGATACACCAACCCTACAGAGGCATTCCCAGCTGTCCATGCATTACTGGACCATTTTTGAACCCTCTCCAACTTTAAGGTGAACCTCAACAAATCCCAAGTGCTGAATGTTACTTTGGACGCTCAGAAGCAGAAAGCACTTGTGGGGTGCTCACCCTTCACATGGTCGCCACGTAGAATCCCTTTCCTGGGCATTAACCTTACCCCCCACCCTTCCGCCCTATATACAGGGAAATTTATAAATCTTCCACACAACATCAGTACTCTCATTAAATGTGGGACATACCATTTACCTCATGGTTTGGGCGTAGGTCCCTTATCAAAACTGTTTTCCTCCCAAAAATACTATATTATCTGCAAGTCTTACCAATACCCCTCCCGAGGCCCTTCTTTACACAACTGGGTAAAATACTCACTCATTTTCTGTGCAATGGTGCCAGACCTAGACTGTCCCATACCCAAATTATTAAGTCTATTAAAAATGGGGGCCTGGGAATCCCCGACTTTCACTTATATTACAAGGCCACCCAAGGCCTTAGGCTTCTTTTACACGGGCATCCCAGATTTGCTCCGGATGCGTCGCATGTGCATTGCAGAAAAAAACGCGCCAGTAGGCAAGCAATTGCAGTCAGTTTTGACTGCGATTGCGTTCCGATGTTCAGTTTTTTCCACGCGAGTGCAATGCGTTTTGCACGCCCGTGAGAAAAAACTGAATGTGGTACCCAGACTCGAACCCGTACTTCTTCACTGAAGTTCGAGATTGGGTTAGGTGTTCTATTAATTTTATTATTTTCCCTTATAACATAATTATAAAGGAAAATAATAGCATTTTTAATACAGAATGCTTACTAAAATGTGGCTTGAGGGGTTAAAAAATATAAATTAATTTACTCAGCTCATCCTCTTGTTCGCGCAGCCGGCATCTTCTTCTTTCTTTTTCTTTCAGGACCTGCAAAAAGACCTTTGATGACTTAATTGCGCTCACCATGTGGATCCTTCTATCTTCATTCAGCAGGACCTGCGCTGACGTCACCGCGCTCACCACGTGGTGAGCGCGATTACTTCATCAAAGGTTCTTTTGCAGGTCCTGAAAGAAGAAGAAAGAAGACATGCCGGCTGCGCGAACAAGAGGATGAGGTGAGTAATTTAATTATTTTTTTTAACCCCTCAAGTCACATTTTAGTAAGCATTCTGTATTAAGAATGCTATTATTTTCCTTTATAACCATGTTATAAGGGAAAATAATACAGTAAATTCACTTTTATCAATTTACTAACATCATCTCCTAGCAACCATGCATGAAAATTCCATTGCATCCGCACTTGCTTGCGGATGCAATGCGATTTTCAAGCATCCCCATTCATTTCTATGGGGAAAACGCAGAATATAGAACATGCTGTGATTTTCACGCAACGCACAAATGATGCGTTAAAATCACCGCTCATCTGCACAGCCCCATTGAAGAGAATGGGTCCGGATTCAGTGCGGGTGCAATGCGTTCACCTCACGCGTGGAATTCTCGCCCGTTTGAACGGGGCCTTAGAGCTCCAGAGTGGCTGCGCAACTCACCAGGTAGATTAGACATATCAATCGAACAATCAATGACGAAAATACCCCTACGCTCACTAGTATTACTCAGAACATATAGGACAGAACTACTAATATGCGTTTTTAACCCGATTACCCGGAATACAATTATGGCACACCTGGTTAGCAGGAACTTTACTTACAAATCCTCTAACTCCTCTGCTGTAAATCAAAGATGTCATGTGGGACTCCTCTACTACCTAACTAACTATATTGGACATATACCAGGAAGGACACGGTACAATTGACATTACTATTGAGGGACCAACCTACCCAAACCTTACTCAATTCCAGAAATCTCACCTCATGCACACTATTAAAAAACGTCAGGTGTCAAATGATACCAGCCCCACCCATTTTGAGCAGATGACTATGGGATCTAGGGAAACCCGTCAGAAAATATCCAAATTATACACCTCACTTCTCCCAAATGACTTCCTTCATTGCTAAATGGAAGATAGATCTAAAATTTACATTTACGGGAGAAGAAGTGAGATCACTATTGTCACAAACTCCCAAAGTCTCCAGATGTGCCCGTTTGTTGGAGAACTATTATAAGATTCCACCCCTTTTGGATTCCCACTACATCCTATGCAATATTAAATGGTGGCATTAGAAAGTACAACTTGCCCCATGTGACGAGACCAATCTCGCCACATTGCATTGGAGAAGCCTGGTTGCCCGCCTGCTTCCTTTAGACTATGGCCCCATGTTGAAACGCTTGATTTTCCCCTGCAAAGACATGAAAGTTGGGTCATTTGGTACTTGCCCTATTTGCACAGTGATACCCCAGATAGCTATGCCATGGAGCCCATTCGGATAACGAAAGACTATGTGAAAGACTTTGGCTCCATGGCGATTCTACTGTATTCATTTAGTCTGAGTGCTATTCACCTAATAATATGCGCTCAGACCTGAGCTATCTGGGGATATGTTAAATGTCTATGTTTTATGCAATAGCTGCACAGTTAAGTATTTGTCTTATTATGAATTATGTATTTTTATTGTCTTTTGCTACCATGTGGCTAATGGAGTTTTGCCTCTGCCCTTGGAGATAAATTGGATTACTTCCCAATTATCTCCAGGAAAGAAGACATTGTGTAAAACTGTGTATTCTCCTGCCTGTGATAATTACATTAAAGCATTGTGTAAGGTAATTGTATCACAGGCAGAGGGGAGGATTTTGTGTGGGAGTGTCTGAGTGTATTGTACGGGGTTACTGGTTGTTTTACAAAACCCTGTGGGTGGTACTAATGTGTAAAAATGTGTATATAAGAACAATAAACACACAGCTCTGGCTGACCACTGCTTGACTCTCAACACGACGCCTTGTCTTGTTCTTGGGGGGATTTATTGTATGCTGTTCCAGTTCGACTTCTAGGATTGTAAACCTTTCATATGGTTTTTCCTATTCGGCTGTATGCAGCATTCATATGGTTTCCAGTTCGGGAGATTGGTGTCTTTAGTAGCTGCCTTTGCATCTGGAAAAGGAATATCTCTTAAACGGCTTTTACCCCCTTTTATGCCCGGGGTGTTGTTACATTCCACAAAAAACAAGCCCTCATATGGCTATGTGAATGGAAAAATAAAAAAATTATGTTTCTGGGAAGGCAGGGAGTGAAAAACAAAAATTTAAAATCTCTGCGTCAGGAAAGGGTTAAAGAGATTTTCCAAGATATACTGATGGCCTATCATCTGGATAGGTCATCAATATCTGGTCGGGGGGGGTCCAACACCCAGGACCCCGCTGTTCAGTTGTTTCGAGAAGGTGTTCTCAGTAGTGCCACAGCCTTCTCTCAGCTTTCACTAGGCCAGGTGGCGTCCAGTATTGCATAGGATGTACTGGAAAGCAGGAGAAAAATCCAAAAGGGGTGGAATTGGAAAAAAAAAAATAGTTTTAACGTTTTTTTCTTCTTTTTTATAGCATTCACAATGCGGTAAAAGGGCTGCAAATGGCATCAAAATGTGGTTAAGAGCATGGCAATTGCTCTGAAAACAAATTTGGCTAGGGAAATGACTTTAAATAACATAAAATACGTAAAAATTTAAAATAATAATCTTGATCTAGGAGGACGAGGTCCATATGGAGTAGGAGGTTGAGGAGGTGGTGGATGTGGCGGTGTAGGTGGAAGCGGCGGTGGAGGAGGTAGCCTACACTGCTTTTTTGTTTTAAATGTATTTTTATTTTTTTAAATTAGGGTTCACCCCAAAACATTGGGAAATATAACCTGCGATAACCCCCATCAGTCGTGCTAAACACACGTTCAGACAATACACTGGCTGCAGGGCAGGCCAGCATCTCCAAGGCATAAAGGGCAAGCTCAGGCTATGTGCCCAATTTTGAGACCCAGAAGTTGAAGGGGGCAGACCCATCAGTCAGATCGTGTAGGCGTGTACACACATACTGCTCCACCATGTCGCACGTCCACGTGATGTCCACAATCAAATTGGATATCTTCTTGGATTATCAACTTTCGATGTTCTTTTATGCGCCTACCATGGTGATTAGTGTTGAGCGGGAGGTGCCATATTCGATTTCGCGATATTTTGCGAATATTCGCTTGAATATTCGTCTTATATTCGTCGAAATCGAATATTCGTCATTATTGTATTTATCACGATTATATGCGATTTAATCATTTGCATATTGTGATTTTTAAGCTTAGAATTAGAAGTTATAAATTATAACTTCTAATTGCCTTATAACTTAATAATAAGGCCACTTTCCTATTCTTTAATCTTGGAGATCTAGATTTAACACAAATATAGAGCTATTGTAATGACCGGCGTCACGCACAGGGAGGGAAAAGGGAAAGCCCTGCCCAAGGGAGAGGGAAAGGTGGTGACCCCTGACTCACCTTGCGGCTGGCACCTGACTGCCCTGACGTCCCTAGACGGGTTCCTCACCCGTGCGGCGATCACGTGCCTAAACCCTGGCTTTCCCTAAAATGAGCCCTAGATAGTGAACGGGCCGGTGGGATCGCTAGTCCGCACCACTGACACTAAGAGGGAAACACCAGGGAGAGGACAGACAATACAGACAAACACATAAACCCAGGTGGGCGACCACAGAAGACCACAAAGGTCTAACAGGGATCCGGAGGGTAACGTTCTGGACCAACAACCAAAGAACGCAGCAACACAGCTCCAGAGGGTCAGTATAGAAGTCCAGGCAGGAAGCTCTATATCTGGCAACCAGAGAAGTGTGAGAGGGGAATATAAGGAGGTTGGGAGTGCTGGACAAGGAACAGCTGAGGAGAAGGAGCTACAGATCCCTGAGTGAGCCAAAAAGGGTTGCAAAGCAAACCCAGAAAGCTACCATGAGGAAGCAGCCCTATCTTACATAGAGCGCGCAGCGACTTCCTGACCCCGGGTATAACGGAGTCAGGCGTGGTTCTTGACACCCTCGTGACAGCTATATTCTATGTCTTTGTTAATAAAAGAATCAAGATAGCAAAGTATTCTTTATTCTACATCAACGAAGATAGCGAAGTATTCTACATCAACGAAGATAGCGAAGTATTCTACATCAATGAAGATAGCGAAGTATTCTACATCAACGAAGATAGCAAAGTATTCTACATCAATAAAGATAGCGAAGTATTATACATCAACCAAGATAGCGAAGTATTCTACATCAAAGAAGATAGCGAAGTATTCTACATCAACCAAGATAGCGAAGTATTCTACAAACCGGATTCCAAAAAAGTTGGGACACTAAACAAATTGTGAATAAAAACTGAATGCAATGATGTGGAGATGGCAAATGTCAATATTTTATTTGTAATAGAACGTAGATGAGAGATCAAACGTTTAATTCGAGTAAATGTATCATTTTAAAGGAAAAATACGTTGATTCCAATTTTCACGGTGTCAACAAATCCCCAAAAATTTGGGACAAGTAGCAATAAGAGGCTGGAAAAAGTAAATTTGAGCATAACGAAGAGCTGGAAGACCAATTAACACTAATTAGGTCAATTGGCAACATGATTGGGTATAAAAAGAACTTCTCAGAGTGGCAGTGTCTCTCAGAAGCCAAGATGGGTAGAGGATCACCAATTCCCACAATGTTGCGCAGAAAGATAGTAGAGCAATATCAGAAAGGTGTCACCCAGCGAAAAATTGCAAAGACTTTGCATCTATCATCATCAACTGTGCATAACATCATCCGAAGATTCAGAGAATCTGGAACAATCTCTGTGCGTAAGGGTCAAGGCCGTAAAACCATACTGGATACCCGTGATCTCCGGGCCCTTAAACGACACTGCACCACAAACAGGAATGCTACTGTAAAGGAAATCACAGAATGGGCTCAGGAATACTTCCAGAAACCATTGTCAGTGAACACAATCCACCGTGCCATCCGCCGTTGCCAGCTGAAACTTTACAGTGCAAAGAAGAAGCCATTTCTAAGCAAGATCCACAAGCTCAGGCGTTTTTACTGGGCCAGGGATCATTTAAAATGGAGTGTGGCAAAATGGAAGACTGTTCTGTGGTCAGACGAGTCACGATTCAAAGTTCTTTTTGGAATTCTGGGACGCCATGTCATCCGGACCAAAAAGGACAACCCAAGTTGTTATCAATGCTCAGTTCAGAAGCCTGCATCTCTGATGGTATGGGGTTGCATGAGTGCGTGTGGCATGGGCAGCTTGCATGTCTGGAAAAGCACCATCAATGCATAAAAATATATTCAGAACAACATGTGCTCCCATCCAGACGTCATCTCTTTCAGGGAAGACCCTGCATTTTTCAACAAGATAATGCCAGACCACATTCTGCATCAATCACAACATCATGGCTGCGTAGGAGAAGGATCCGGGTACTGAAATGGCCAGTGTGCAGTCCAGATCTTTCACCTATAGAGAACATTTGGCGCATCATAAAGAGGAAGGTGCAACAAAGAAGGCCCAAGACAATTGAACAGTTAGAGGCCTGTATTAGACAAGAATGGGAGAGCATTCCTATTTCTAAACTTGAGAAACTGGTCTCCTCGGTCCCCAGACGTCTGTTGAGTGTTGTAAGAAGAAGGGGAGATGCCACACAGTGGTGAAAATGGCCTTGTCCCAACTTTTTTGGGATTTGTTGACACCATGAAATTCTGATTCAACATATTTTTCCCTTAAAATGGTACATTTTCTCAGTTTAAACTTTTGTTCCGTAATTTATGTTCTATTCTGAATAAAATATTAGAAGTTGGCACCTCCACATCATTGCATTCAGTTTTTATTCACGATTTGTATAGTGTCCCAACTTTTTTGGAATCCGGTTTGTACATCAACCAAGATAGCAAAATATTCTACATCATTGAAGATAGCGAAGTATTCTACATCTTCCTCAATTTAAGCTATTATCGCATTATGCGATAATGACAACTACGTAATTATCGAGTAAAGCGATATATCTTCCTATGTTGTGCCAATACAGCATTGAAATCCTCCACAAAAGTTAGCATAACACTGTATTAAAGTTACTATCGCATTACGCGATAATGACAACTACGTCATAATTTGTGCCATAATCATTTACCGCTTCACACCCAATGACGTAACTATACTTCATCCAGCAGAATAATTAAACATAGATCAATCCTTATGCGGGTGCCATGGCCACCTGCTTTGTGTGGCTGCATAAACCAACGGCTCATGTCCGTGACCGTCAGTAATACCGATGGTGGACATTTAACCCATAAGATGTAGTGGTCACTTGTTAACTATAACAATACAAGCAATACAAATATTTTAGCAATAGTGTTGGATTCGCAATGCGACTAATATTATTGCATTGCAATTCCAGCTTTGGCGATTTTGCTATAGGTGGTATTGGTAGAATTAACTAATAAAACTAATATAGTACTGTATGTCAGAATAGTGCATTATAAAAGTTGGATTCACAATGCAGTTAATAATAGCAAATATTATCGCATTGCGAATGCGATTACAACTTAGGCGATTTTGATAATGGTGGTATTGGGAGAATTAACGGTCGGATATAACGACTATAGTACTACATCTAAGAATAGTGGATTATAAAAGTTGGATTCGCAATGCGGTTAATAATAATAGCAAATATTATCGCATTGCGATTACAAATTAGCACTGCTAGATTCCATATTCGTTAACTTCGTTAATTCTAGCAAGCTGACCCATTCCATTAGAGCAGCAGCTACAAGTTAAAATCGCAATGCGATTAATATAACTTGAATTAATCGCATTGCGATTTCAACTTAGACCTGGTTTACTAAATTACTTTAAATTAGCGAGGATGAAAATATATTTATTAGTCAAACGAAATATTCTCCATCTTTGCCAATTCAAGAAAGCCAACCATTGTAAACCAGGTACAAGTTAAAATCGTTATGCGATTTATTCAAGTTATACTATTCGCATTGCGATTGCAACTTGATTCTCACATCCGACAGTACATTCTAGAATGAAGGCGTTCCCATGGTGATGGGGATGCTCCATGCGCACGGGAAGTAGATAGAGGCGGCAACAGGCACTGACTTGAGTGGGCAGGGAGCAAGGAATCCTCTCTTAAAAGTACTGTTTTAGGACAAAGCTAGGGTAACAATAAAAAAATTAAAAAAAATATTTGAAATAACGAATATATAGCACTATATTCAAAATATTCGCGAATAAGCGAAGTTCCGATATTCGCTTAAAAATTTCGATATTCGAATATTCGCTCTCAACATGTCACGGCCATGCCCATGACCGTGACTCCTTTACCGCATGCGGTTGCCTGCGGTTTTGTATGGGCGTTCAACCACGGGTGAGGGCCGCTTGTCTGTGGCCTCACTTGTGGTTGCCGCGGGCAACCAGTGTTGTTTTTAGCAGCAGAGCAGCCTGAGCGTCGCTAGGTAGCTTGCTGCCCTGGCATGCGGTCACACCTAGCAACCTTTTTGTTAGGTGTGTGTGTTGTGTGCACTGTGTTGTATGTTATTGTGTGCACTTTCCTTTATGTATGTGTGTTTCCCTTCTGTGGCATTGGAAGGGTTAACTTCCTTCCCAGTGTGGGTGTGATGTCACTGGGTGTGTCTTACCTTTGGGTGTGGCCACTTTGGCCTATATATACCCTCTCTCTAGCAGGGCACAGTAGGCTGCTTCAGTCTTGCTAGCTGAAGCAGTCTCCTGTGCTTTCCATTCCTCTGTGAGAGCCACCACTGTGGTCATAGGTTTAAGTTCAGGTTTTATGTCTTATTAAGTTTATGCTTACCTGTATGTGTCATGTCTGGGTGATGGTCTGTTGGGATTTTCCTATGTTGGTTTGTGCAGCTAATGGTTCTGGATTCTCTGTGTTAGGGATCCAGTCAGCAAGGCTGTGGCAGGTTGGTTGAGCTACTGAGTTCACCTGCCATTTCCATTAGTCTGTTTGTGTTTCCCAACAGCTTGGCCGTTGAGACTCCTGCTCCTCCGTGCCTAGGAGGAGTAGGTCGTCTTACCTACGGAGGGTGAGTTAGGGATCCGAGGTTCCTGCGCATGGGTCCTCCTACCTTTAAGGTCGGCCCATGCAGTTAGGAGTTAGGGTCAGGGTAGGGACGCTGTTAGGAGGTGACCTGCTCCCTATCCTGTTCTCCTGGGTCAAGCAGCCATACCATCACCTGGCTGCACACGGCTGAGGATTTCCCCCATCCTCAGCCGTGACACAACACTAATGGTGATCACGGGTGGCGAGGAATCAGGGTTCCAGGCCGGAGAGGGAGCCTGAGAAAGGGATACCACATCCAAGGGAGGTCAATGGATGAAATTAAATGTAATCGAGCGGAAATGTGGGACAAAGTATTGAAGCATAAGCTTCCAAGTTAAGGAGGGGCCGCGCGGCAATTACCCACTCCCGACTCAGGGAGGTAGTGATGATAAATAACAATACAGGACTCTTAAGATGCCCTGTTATTGAAATGATAAATAAAAAATTATGGGGACTGTCACTGGGGAATTTTGGATTTGGAAACGTTAGCCAGGAGAGGCCCTGCTGCCGCTTTGTTGACTCTAGATAACTTCTGCCTGATCGGACGTCCCGGTGACGTCCACCATCCATTTGGATATCTTCTCTATCAACTTTCGATGTTATTTTCTGAGCCTACCATGTTGATCACGGTTATCGGCGAATCAGGGTTCCACGCTGGAGAGGGAGCGTGAGAAAGGGAGACCTCATCCAAAGGAGGTCAATGGCTGCAATGGGATGAAGCGGAAACTTGGGACAAGTTATTAAAGCAGAAGGATCGAATGAAAGGGTCAATTATAGATGAATTTTAGAAATTTATGTCCCTGTCACCTATGCAGAGCAGGGGTTTTTCATTGCCAGAAATGGGTTAATGTCACCCACCAATGGAACTGATTATTTTTAAAAATTTTGGTTCCTGTCACCTATGCAGAGCAGGGATTTATTCAAGGCAAAAATTTAAAAATGTCAACCCAAGAATGTAACAAAAAAATTTGTGAAATTTGTTAACCTGTCTACTAGGTAGAGCAGGGGGCTATCACAGCCAAAAAATTTTGAATGTCACCCGAAAATGTAACAGACAAATTAGTGATTTTGTTTTTACCTGTCTACTAGGTAGAGCAGTGGTATATCACACCCAAAAATTGGTGAATTTCACCCGAAAATGTAACAGACAAATTAGTGATTTTTTTTAACCTGTCTACTAGGTAGAGCAGTGGTATATCACACCCAAAAATTGGTGAATTTCACCCGAAAATTTAACAGACAAATTAGTGAAATGACATAAAATAAAATACGTACAAAACCCCCCCAAAAAACTTGATTTATGAGGTGGAGGTCCATATGGAGTAGGAGTTTGAGGAGGCGGTCGACGTATCGGTGTAGGTGGAAGCAGCGGTGGAGGAGGACGAGGTAGCCAACACTGGTCTTTGGTTTTAATAATTTATTATTATTTTTTTATTAGGGTACACTCCAAAAGAGTGTGAAATATCCAAAATACAAGAATGAGCAATTTGCGCCATAGTATAACAATGGCTGGTTAAGGCCAGTATACATGTCTATTCTGCACAAGGTACGGAGAAGTCCTGTGGGAACCATGCCTGGTTCATTTTAATGAACGTGAGATTGTCCACATTGGCTGTGGACAGGCGGCTGCGCTTGTCTGTGATAACACACCCTGCCATGCTAAACACACGTTCAGATAATACACTGGCTGCAGGGCAGGCCAACACCTCCAAGGCGTAAAGGGCAAGCTCAGGCCATGGGCCCAATTTGGAGACCCAGAAGTTGAAGGGGGCAGACCCGTCATTCAGTACGTGTAGGCGTGTGCACACATACTGCTCCACCATGTTGGTGAAATGCTGCCTTGTGCTAAGACGTTCCATATGAGCTGGTGGTGCTGGTTGTTGTGGCGTGCTGACAAAGCTTTACTTCAGGGACCCTTTGGACCCGGAAAATTAAGATTATTTCAATTCAATAGCCAGAGGCTAATACGTTCCCGTTTGTGGTCTGATTTAAAACATAACGTTTATTTATCTTAATTTAAGAAGGTGTCAAACGGAAATTAAAAAAAAAAAAATGTTAAAATAGAGAACGGCTGAACTCTGCGGCTGGGATGTTAATTCATTTCTACTGATCCTCCATTTGGAACATTGTGTATCAGATATGCTAGTGTAGGGGGCAGCCTAAGAGATATAGGACATATGTCCCAGGCTATAATATGAAACTTGTTAAATGGGATACACTATTGCAACGAACACTTGCCCCTATATGTTATCTGTCAATGTCTGGGGATAATAGATATTATTAGTACCCTCAACTTTCTGGCTACTTGCCCCTTGACTGTTGAGATCTTTACTCTATATCCCTAAACTTCATAATTGAAGGGGGCTGTTGTCCGATACCTAGATGCCTATCCCTATGCTTACTAGACTTCCCCTATAAACACTTCACCCTGTCGCTTGTGTCTGCATGCTATGTGCTTGCAGTATACAAAGATGAGGACACTAAGTCACAGCCGTACGTTTTAAAACCTAAATTGCAGCTCCCCCGACATGTTTCGCCACAACTGTGGGGTCCTCAGGGGAAATGGAGCTACTATAAAAAAAAAAAGTGCTGACAAAGCTTTTCAGCATTTCGGCCATGCTAACCCTGCCTTCTGAGGTGCTGGCGGTGCCCCAGTTGCATTGGCGACCTCTTCCTCCTCCTCTGCCTTCGCCTTGTGCTTCCACTGTGTCCCCCTCTGTCAGGTGGGAATGCCACCAGCAGCGTGTCTACCAGCGTGCGCTTGTACTCGCGCATCTTATGATCAAGCTCCAGTGAGAAAATTAAGGACGGTACGTTGACCTTGTAACGGGGATCCAGCAGCGTAGCCACCCAGTAATCAGCACAAGTTAGAATGTGGGCAACTCGGCGTTCGTTGCGGAGACACTGCAGCATGTAATTGCTCATGTGTGCCAGGCTGCCCAGAGGAAACGAAAAGCTGTCCTCTGTGGGAGGTGTATCATCTGTGTCCTCTGTATCCCCCCAGCTATGCACCAGTGATGGCCATGAGCTGGTCTGGGTGCCACCCTGCTGTGAACATGGTTCCTCCTCCTCCTCCTCATCCTCTACCTCGTCATCCTCCAGAACTGTGCCCTGGCTGGACAATTGTGTATCTGGCATTTGTGGGTGCAGGAACCCACCCTCGGAGCCACTTGTGAATGACTGGCCGGAAACCCTATGAAATGATCCCTCTTCCTCCTCCTCCTCCTATGCCACGCCAGAAGCGTTTTTTCAAGGAGGCATAGAAGTGGGATAGTAACGCTGAGAACGACGTTATCGGCACTGGCCTTATTGGTGGAGTACTCGAAAGAGCTCAAGAAGGAACACAGGTCTCGCATGGAGGCCTAGTCATTGGTGGTGAAGTGGTGCTGTTCCGCAGAGCGACTCACCCGTGCGTGCTGCAGCTGAAACTCCACTATCGCCTGCTGCTGCTCGCACAGTCTGGCCAGCATGTGCAAGGTGGAGTTCCACCTTGTGGGCACGTCGCATATGAGGCGGTGAGCGGAAAGGCCGAAGTTACGTTGCAGCACTGACAGGTGAGCAGCAGCAGGGTGAGAACGCCGAAAGCGCGCACAGACAGACCGCACTTTATGCAGCAGCTCTGAAATATCGGGGTAATTTTTATGGAATCTCTGCACCACCAAATTCATCACATGCGCCAGGCAAGGGATGTGCATGAAACCGGCTAGTCCCAGAGCTGCTACGAGATTTCGCCTATTATCGCACACCACCAGGCCGGGATTGAGGCTCACGGGCACCAACCACTCATCGGTCTGTTGTTCCATGCCCGCCCACAGCTCCTGCGCGGTGTGGGGTTTGTCCCCCAAACAGATAAGTTTTAAAACTGCCTTCTGTCATTTGCCTCTGGCTGTGCTGAAGGTGTTGCGCTGACCGGATGAGGAGCCGGTAGAGGATGAGGAAGCGGAGTAGGAGGAGGAAGCACCAGGAGACAAACTGAAGCGCCCTGCAATCCTCGGTGGTGGAAGGTAATGCGCCAAACTGCTATCCGCCTCAGGCCCAGCCGCCACTGCATTTACCCAGTGTGCTGTTAGGGAGATATAACGTCCCTGACCGTGCTTACTGGTCCACGTATCTGTAGTGAGGTGCACCTTGCCACAGATGGCGTTGCGCAGTGCACACCTAATTTTGTCCCCCACTTGGTTGTGCAGGGAAGGGATGGTACGCCTGGAAAAGTAGTGGCGGCCGGGCACGACGTACTGTGGGACAGCCACCGCCATAAGGCTTTTAAAGCTCCCCGTCTCCACCAGACGGAATGACAGCATTTCAAAGGACAGTGATTTGAAGAACCCCCCTACCCACCTGCGATCACTGGCATTCAGGGCCAGTGATCGCAGGTGGGTAGGGGGGTTCTTCCTCTTCCGCTCCAGTTTTTGGGAGATGGAGAGCTGAACGCTTCCGTGGGACATTGTGGAGATGCTTGGTGACCCAGGTGGTGGTGTTGCTGGCAGATCCTCTGTTTGCGGGGTGGCAGGTAGCACTGTCACTCCAGAGGTGGATGAAGAGGCCGAGACTGCAGCAGAAGAGGAAGCAGGAGGAGCCAGATACCTTTCTTGGTTTTTGAGGTGTCTACTCCACTGCAGCTCGTGCTTTGCACTTAAATGCCTGGTCATGCAGGTTGTGCTCAGGTTGAGAACGTTTATGCCTCGCTTCATGCTCTGATTGCACAGCGTGCAAACCACTCGTGTCTTGTCGTCAGCACATTGTCTGAAGAACTGCCATGCCAGGAAACTCCTTGGAGCTGGCTTTGGTGTGCTCGGTCCCTTGCTGCGGTGGGCAGTAGCAGGCGTACTGTCTAGGGGACGGCCGCTCCGCTTTTGCACCCTGCTCCCTCTTCTGCTGTGCTGGTGGCTCTGTGCGACCATGGCCTCTTCCTCCAAACTACACAGGTCTCTCGCATGACCTTGATTCCATGTGGGGTCGAGGACCTCATCGTCCTCCACATCATCTTCCACCCAGTCTTCACCCCTGCCCTCCTTGTCGGTCTGCATGCTTTCAAAAGCCTCAGCAGTTGGCACCTGTGTTTTGTCATCATCCGAGACGTGCTGCGATGGTCCTCCCATGTACTCATCTTGAAACATAAGTGGTTGGGCATCGATGCACTCAATCTCTTCCACTTCTGGGGTAGGGCTAGGTGGATGGCCCTGGGAATCCCTGCTAACAGAGTCATCAAAAAGCAGAAGAGACTTCTGCATGACTTGGGGCTTAGACTGCTTGGCTGATTTGCAAGGGGGTAAGGTGAAAGACTGATGGACATCGGCTGCAGGTGCCAACTGTGGTCTTTCAGCAGGAGACTAGGTGGGAGACAATGTGAAGCAACTGGATCCACTGTCAGCAACCCAATCTACTATCGCCTGTACTTGTTCAGGCCTCACCATTCGTAGAGCCTTATTAGGCCTGACAAAATACCGCTGCAGGTTTTGTCGCCTACTCGCACCTGAGGAAGGGTTTTCACTTGTGCGTGTAGCTGGCACATATCGACCATGTCTTCTCCCTGCAACAGGAGCTCCACCAGCAGCACCACGACTGGGGTCAAGCCCCTTTTTGACGCTCTCCTCATATTTCTCAAATTTAGGATCTTGCCTAAAATGGGTGTTTTTTTAATAACAGAATAGAACAACAGTATCTAACACGTGTATCTCACAATAAAATATGCAGCAAAGGCTGCAAAATTAAGTTTTTTGCCCTAAATGGGTGTATTTTTAATAGCAGAATAGAACAACAGTATCTAAAGGGTGTATCTCATACGTACAGATGCAGACAAGGCCACAATTTAAGATTTATGCCGAAAATGGGTGTTTTTTTAATACCAGAATAGCACAGCAGTATGTAAAGGGTGTATCTCACAATGACAGATGCAGCAAAGGCTGCAAAATTGTGATTTTTGGCCAAAATGGGTGTTTTTTTAATACCAGAATAGCACAGCAGTATCTAAAGCATGTATCACACACTGACAGATGCAGACAAGGCTGCAAATTAAGTATTTTGCCCTAAATGGGTGTTTTTTAAACCCCAATAAATTATAGCTGTATTTCTAGCTTAAATTGCACACTGACTAATGAAGCAGAGGCCCCCGATGGAGGGTATTGCAAAAAATTGGTGTTTTTTAAAACCCAGAAAATTATTGAAGTATTTAAAGCTTGTTTTAACAATAACAGATGCAGCAAAGGCTGCAATATTAAGTACTTTGCCCAAAAAGGGTGTTTTTTTAATAACAGAATATGACAGCAGTATATAACGCTTGAATTTCACACGTACAGATGCAACAAGGGCTGTAAAATTGAGTATTTTGCCCAGAATGGGTGTTTTTTAAAACCCAGAAAATGATTGCTGTATTTCTAGTTTAAATTGCACACTGACTAATGCGGCAGAGGCCTAAGATGGAGGTTATTGCCCAAAATGGGTGTCTTTTCAAAGCCAGATTTTTTTAAAAGTATTTCAAGCTCGTTTTAACAATAACAGATGCAACAAAGGCTGCAATATTAAGAACTTTGCCCAAAATGGGTGTTTTCTTAATAACAGAATATGACAGCAGTATATAACGCTTAAATTTCACAGTGACAGATGCAGACAAGGCCACAAATTAAGTATTTTGCCCAAAATGGGTGTTTTTTGATTAACAGAATATGACAGAAGTATATAACGCTTGAATTTCACACGTACAGATGCAGCAAGGGCTGTAAAATTGTGTATTTTGCCCAAAAAGGGTGTTTTTTAAAACCCAGAAAATTATAGCTGTATTTCTAGCTTAAAGGATAACTGTCATATTATTATTTATTTTTTATTTTTTGCTAAAGTGTAGGGCAAGTGATAGGTAACAATTTTGCAATAGATTTTATTTAGCCAAAACGTTGATTTTTGGTAGAAAACTGGGTCTGAAATTAGCAGCACTCTTCAAATGAGTGTTGCTAAGGGCCACCCGTCCCCTATTAGAAAAGGGGAGACGGGCTGTGCAGATGCTGTCCTTCTGCCTCCCGTGTTTCCCTGGGAGACAGAAGGCTGGGCACAGGAATCTTAGGACCGGCCAGTCGATACGGACGCGGCGATACCTAATATGTATACTTTTTTATTCCCCATATTTTTTACCAAATTTTGTAAACTTTATTTAGGGAAAATAACGTTTTGGTTTATTTCTACTTGAAACTTTTAATTTTTTTTGGGGGGGGAAACTTTATTTTTTTTACTTTATTTTTTGTCCCACTTTGGGACTTGAACTTTTGGGGGTCTAATCCTTTACGATGCATTCCAATACTTCTGTATTGGAATGCATTGGCTGAATGAGTAATGCAGTGTGTATTACTCATTCATACAGCTTCAGGCCTGTGAGATCCAGGGGGCTGGATCTCACAGGCTCGTCACCAGAAGGCAGTGCGATGCCTTCCTTAGGCATCGCGCTGCCTTCCATGCCATCGGGTCCCCCCTACAGCCGCATGGGGACCCGATGGCACCGCCCGCCGCCGCAACCGCAGGTAAAAGCCGCAAACCGCAGGTCTGGATTTAGCCAAGGTGCCTGCTCAATGATTATAGCAGGCACCTTGTTCCGATCACCGCTCGCCAGGCGGCGGTGATCGGAAATACACATGACGTACCGATATGTCATGTGTCCTAAAGAGGTTAAATTGCACATTTGGTGTTTTTTAAAACCAAGAAAACTATTGAAGTATTTCAAGCTTGTTTTTAACAATCACAGATGCAGCAAAGGCTGCAATATTAAGTATATAAAGTTTTTTAAAACCCAGAAAATTATAGCTGTATTTCTAGCTTAAATTGCACACTGACTAATGCTGCAAAGGCACCAGATGTATGATATAGCAAAAAATTTGTGTTTTTTTAAACCCAGATTATTATTGCAGTATTTCAAGCTTGGATTTCAATGTCACAAAAGCACATATCCAGTGCTAGTGCACTGAGCTTGCATAAAATGGCTGCCGCCGCCCACCTAACTAACAGACGGATAAAAGATCTTTTTCTGTGTCACTGGGCTTAGGGCAGGGTAAAAAGATTGTGCACTGCACCCACAAAACTAAATCTATGTAGATTGCTGGGTTCACAAGCACTTCTGATTAAAGATTCTTTCCTATTCTCCTCCTCACAGCAGCAGCATTCTCTCCCTACATTAGTAACAGCAGAGTGACGTTCAGCGCTACGTGACTCCAGCTTATATAGAGGCTGGGTCACATGCTGCACTAGTCAATCACAGCCATGCCATTAGTAGGCATGGCTGTGATGGCTTTTAAGGGCACAGAGTTAAACGCTTGTTGATTGGCTGCTCTGCAGCCTTTCAAAAAGCGCCAAGAAATCGACGAACACCAAACCCGAACCTGAACTTTTTCTGAAATGTTCGGGTTCGGGTCCGGGGTCCAAAAATTCTAAAGTTCTCTCAACCCTAGTCACATGACCTAGGCGCAGCTCAGCCGCTCAGCCCCATTGAAGTCAATAATGACTTCACTATTGACTTCAATGGTGAGCACAGGGAGAAGGCCATGACGCTAACAGCGCTGGTGTCTTCTCAAACAGTTGATTGGCAGGGGTCACAGGTGTTGGACCCTCATCGATCGGATACTGATGACCGATCTATGAGGATAGTTTATCAGTATATCAGTTTCAGAAATACATTTTAACCCCTTAAGGACCCACACAGTACATATACGGTGCGGGTGGACGTGACTTAAAGACCAGCGTCGTACATGTACGGCGGGCTGATCGGGCGGTAATACACTTACAGCCAATGCATTACAATACAAAGTATTGTAATGCATTGCAAAGGGGATCATACCCTCAAAAGTTGAAGTCCCATAATGGGACAAAAAATAAAGTGAAAAAAGATGTTAAAAAATACAGTTTTACAAAAAAGATTTAAGTTTCAAGAAAAAAAAAAGCGTCCTTTTCCCAAAATAAAGTAATTTTTTTTTAATATAAGGAAAAAAAGAAAAGTAGACATATTAGGTATCTCCGCATCCTTATTGACCAGCTCTTTAAAAATAACACATGACCTAACCCCTCACATGAACATCGTCAAAAAAATAAAATAAAAACTGTGCTAAAAAAACATTTTTTGGCACCTTACATCACTAAAAGTGCAACACCAAGCGATCAAAAAGGCTTATGCCCCGCCAAAATAGTACCAATCTAACAGTTAACTTATCCCGCAACAAATTAGCTCCTACCTAAGACAATCACCCAAAAAATAAAAAAAACTATGACTCTCAGACTATGTTTCAAAAATGCTTTTATTGTCTTAAATGTAAAAAAAAAGAAAAGTAGACATATTAGGTATTGTCGCGTCCGTAACAACCTGCTCTACAAACATACCACATGACCTAAACCCTCAGGTGAACACGGTAAAAAATATAAAATAAAAACAGTGTCAAAAAAGCAATTTTTTGTCACCTTACATCACAAAAAGTGTAATAGCAAGCGATCAAAAAGTCATATGCACCCCAAAATAGAGCCAATCAAACCATCATCTCATCCCGCAAAAATACCCTACCTAAGACAATCGCCCAAAAAATAAAAAATAAACTATGGCTCTCAAAATATGGAGACACTAAAACATTATATTATTGTGCAAAATTTAAATAAATGAAAAAACTATACATATTAGGCATTGCCACGTCTGTAAGGACCTGCTCTATAAAAATATCATATGATCTAACCCCTTAGGTGGACATTGTGAAAAAATTAAAAAAATTGTGTAAAAAAGCCATTTTTTGTCACCTTACATCGCAAAAAGTGTAATACCAAGCGATCAAAAAGTCATACGCACCCCAAAATTGTACCAATAAAACCGTCATCTTATCTCGCAAAAATGAGACCATATCTAAGACAATCGCCCAAAAAAAAAAATATATATTGCTCTCAGAATATGGAGACACTAAAACATGATTTTTTTTTGTTTCAAAAATGCTGTTATTGTGTAAAACTTAAATAAGTGTAAATACCAAGTGTAAAAAAGTGTAATACCAAGTGATCAAAAAGTCATATGCACCCTAAAATAGTACCAATCAAACCATCAACTCATATAGAAAAAAATTATACCCTACATACGACAGTTGCGCAAAAATTAAAAAATAATCTATGGCTTTCAGTATATGGAAACGCAAAAAAAAAAGCTTTATTATGTAAAACTGAAACAAACAACCAAAAACAGTAGTCATAATTGGTTTTGTCACATCCATAACAACCTGCTCTATAAATATAGCACATGATCTAACCTGTCAGATAAACATTGTAAATAAAAAATAAAACCGGTGCCAAAACAGCTATTTTTTGTTACCTTTCCTCACAGAAAGTGTAATATAGAGCAACTAAAAATCATATGTACCCTTCAGCCCCCCCTGAAGGGTACATATGATTAGTAGGGTACATATGATTAGAAGGGTACATATGATGGGAGTAGGAGGAGAGGAGAATACCAGGATACCAAGATATTAAAACCAAGAGTATTTTTTTTTTTTGGTTTTTTTTCTCTTCCTTTTTTTGAGGTTGCTCTCTCTCTATGTTTCCCCTCTATTTCCTTTGATGGGGTCAACGGGAGGATGGGTGGGGTAGGGAAAATAAAATGAATGTTTGAAAATTACTGTAAAATGAATAACCGAAATGTAAAGGATAATTTATATGGAAAACAATAAAGAATATTTATAGAAAAAAAAATAATAATAATCGTATGTACCTTAAAATAGTACCAAGAAAACTGACACCTTATCCTGTAGTTTTCAAAATGGGGTCTTTTTTTGGAGTTTCTACTCTAGGAATGCATCGGGGGTCTTCAAATGTGGCATGGCAACGTAAAATTATCCCAGTGAAATCTGTCTTTCAAAAACCAAATGGCGTTCCTTTCCTTCTGCACCCTGCCGTGTGCCCCTACAGCAGTTAATGATCACATATGGGGTATTTCTGTAAACTATGGGGTATTTCTGTAATTTACTTTTGTTTGGGTGTTAACCCTTGCTTTGTTACTGGAAAACATTTATTAAAATGGAAAATGGAAATCGTGAAATTCTGAAATTTCATCTACATTTTCCTTTAATTCTTAACCCTAAAGGGTTAAGAAAGTTTGTAAAATCAGTTTATGAGTAGTTTCTGTTATGTAATCCTCACAAAGTGACTTCAGACCTGAACTGGTCCTTAAAAAGTGGGTTTTGGAAATTTTCTGAAAAATGTCAAGATTTGCTTCTAAACTTCTAAGCCTTCTAACGTCCCAAAAAATGAAAATGTCATTTACAAAATGATCCAAACATGAAGTAGACATATGGGAAATGAAAAGTAATAACTATTTTAGGAGGTATCACTATCTGTTTTAAAAGCAAAGAAATTGAAATTTTGAAAATTGGGAATATTTACAAGTTTTTGGTAAACTTGGTATTTGCTTTATAAATAAAAATGAAATATTCTGACTCAAATTTACCACTGTCATGAAGTACAATACGTGACGAGAAAACAATCTCAGAATGGCTTGGATAAGTAAAACCGTTTTAAAGTGATCACCACATAAAGTAACATATGTCAGATTTGCAAAAAAATGGCCTGGTCGTTAAGTTAAAAATTGGAAGGGTCCTGAAGGGTTTAATACTGTTTGAGCCCTGTACCCCGCAATATGATATTATTGTAAACACTGCAATATCTATTATCATTTATTTCATTAATTTTTTTTTTATTTAAAATGTTTCATTGTAGATGTTTAACAAATAAAATATTTATTAGAAAATGTATTGTAGCCTTCTCTGGTAATACTTTATCATATATTTTATGAATATTTGTACATTTTCAGTTAAATATTTATTACAAAATCAAAATAGATTTACACCTTGTGAAAATAACTTGCAATAACAATAGCATCCACCAGATGTCATCCTATCACAGATAAACAGTCTAGTCCCAGATTCTGTGAAAGGTTGGGCATGTCCTTTTGTTTGGCTAAAAAAAAAGAAGACCCAGAGTGAACTTCATGTGCCACTGGATTTCCCCTTTATGGGGCAATGGACCTCAGTGGGATCCTCTGCACATGATTAAATGCCTTAAATCTGGAAATACTTTATCCTGCCAAAAATGTACTGATCTGACTATGTTTATTACTATTAGCATAGATACAGTACCTTGCAAAAGTATTCACCCCCCTTGACTTTTTCGGATTTTGTTACATTAAAGCCTTACGTTCAATGTTTTGTAATCTGAATTTTATGTGATGGATCAGAACACAATAGTCTAAGTTGGTGAAGTAAAATGAGAAAAATATATAAATAAAACTATTGTTTAGAAATAGAAAACAGAAAATTGGCATGTGGGTATGTATTCACCCAACTTGTTAGGAAGCCCATAAAAAGCTCTGGTGCAACCAATTACCTTCAGAAGTCACATAATTAGTGAAATGATGTCCACCTGTGTGCAATGTAAGTGTCACATGATCTGTCATTACATATACACAGCTTTTTTGAAAGGCCCCAGAGGTTGCAACACCTAAGTAAGAGGCATCACTAACCAAACACTGCCATAAAGACCAAGGAACTCTCCAAACAAGTAAGGGACAATGTTGTTGAGAAGTACAAGTCAGGGTTAGGTTATAAACAAATATCCAAAACTTTGATGATCCCAGGAGCACCATCAAATCTATCATAAACAAATGGAAAGAACATGGCACAACAACAAACCTGCCAAGAGACGGCCGCCCACCAAAACTCACGAACCGGGCAAGGAGGGCATTAGTTAGAGAGGCAGCACAGCGACCTAAGGTAACCCTGGAGGAGCTACAGAGTTCCACAGCAGAGACTGGAGTATCTGTACATAGGACGACAATAAGCCGTACGCTCCATAGAATTGGGCTTTATGGCAGAGTGGCCAGAAGAAAGCCATTACTTTCAGAAAAAAACAAAAAGGCACGTTGTGAGTTTGCGAAAAGGCATGTGGGAGACTCCCAAAATGTATGGAGGAAGGTGCTCTGGTCAGATGAGACTAAAATTGAACTTTTCAGCTATCAAAGAAAATGCTATGTCTGGTGCAAACCCTGGGAAACTGGTCAGAGTTGAGGCAAAGATGGATGGTGCTAAATACAGGGATATTCTTGATCAAAACCTGTACCACTCTGTGTGTGATTTGAGGCTAGGACGGAGGTTCACCTTCCAGCAGGACAATGACCCCAAACACACTGCTAAAGCAACACTTGAGTTGTTTAAGGGGAAACATGTAAATGTGTTGGAATGGCTTAGTGAGTCAAAGCCCAGATCTCAATCCAATAGAAAATCTGTGGTCAGACTTAAAGATTGCTATTCACAAGCGCAAACCATCCAACTTGAAGGAGCTGGAGCAGTTTTGCAAGGAGGAATGGGCAAATATCCCAGTGGTAAGATGTGGCAAGCTTATAGAGACTTATCCAAAACGACTTGGAGCTGTGATTGCCGCAAAAGATGGCTCTACAAAGTATTGACTTTAGGGGGTGAATAGTTATGCACATTGACTTTTTCAGTTATTTTGTCCTATTTGTTGTTTGCTTCACAATAAAAGGCCTGGGGTACAGACATCTGTACGCTGCTCTGGGACACAGAAGTGGATGTGCTCTGATGGTGCTTGCGAAGATCTAGGCGCAGGGCGGAAGGCATCCGGGCCTGCGTCTTGGACAGGGGATTGGCCAGCGCGTATCACAGGGGAAGAGGAGGCAGTGGTGTGACCCACAGACACTGATTGTGGACCCAGGCGTTCGGCCCACCTATTACGGTGCTTTGATGCCATGTGGCGGATCATGCCGGTGGTTGTAAAGTTGCTAGTGTTCCCGCCCCTGCTCATTTTGGTACGGCACAGGTTGCAAATAACAGTTCTTTTATCAAAAAAGTGCCAGACTGCGGAACACCTACCCCTTGGTAAGAGAGATTGCCGCAAGGGGGTGCTCCGGGGAACAGTTGCAGGCCTGTTTGGTGTGGCCCGCCTTCTCCCTTTTGCCACCTCACTGCCTATTCCAGCCTGTTGCGGTGCTGCGGATCCCTCCCACTCTGTATTGCTGTCCTCGTTCGGATTGCACCTTCCCAGGTTGGGTCATTGATTTCATCGTCCACCACCTCCTCTTCCATTTCCTCACTCTGGTCATCCTCCTGACTTGTTGACCTAACAACAACCTCACTTATTGACAACTGTGTCTCATCTTCATCATCAACCTCTTGAGACACTAATTAACGTTGAATTATTGGCAACTGTGTCTCATCATCATCATCCACCTCGTGAAACATTAATTGCCGTTCCCCACCGTTATCTTCTTGTGACTGTGGATGCTCAAGAGTTTGGGCATCGGTGCACACGATCTCCTCATATGCCTCTTCAAACAGACTTGGCGAGAGGCCCAAATCAAGGAATGGCAATGAAAAGAGCTCCTTAGAATATCTGGGTGTGGGATCACTTGTTTGGCAAGACTCTCCATGGTGGGACGAAGGAGGATCAGGGTGAGGATTCTGGACAGTTTCACCGCGCCCAGGGCCACGGCCTCTGCTTGCACCATCAGCAGCACAGCCACTTCCCCGTCCCTTACTGCTTGCCTTCTGCATATGAAATGGTATATATGCTTGCAAGTATGTCACACGTACAGTAGCGTAAACTGAATGTCACTGCTATTTAGGATCTGTAAACATTATACAGGAGATGTAGTGCAGGTAATGTCCCTGCTGTCACCAGCGGCTAATAAAAAATTACAGGGAATGTCACAGCTATATGGGATGTGCAAACGTTATACAGGAGATGTAGCGCAGGTAATGTAACTGTCTGCAGCGGACACCGTCTACGTAAAAAGTACACTGGTTGTCGCAGATATTTTTAGTATGCGCACACGTTAAACAGGAGATGTAGCGCAGATAATGTCGCTGTCTGCAGCGTCTGCGGAAAAAGTACACTGGATGTAACAGATAGTTTTAGGATGTGCAAACGTTATACAGGAGATGTAGCGCAGGTAATGCAACTGTCCGCAGCTGTCACTGTCTACAGAAAAAGTACACTGGATATCAAAGATATTTTTAGGCTGCGCATATGTTACACAGGACATGTAGCGCAGATAATGTCGCTGTCTGCAGCGGCCAAACAATTGCAAGCTATTTAGCACAGGTTGCGCTAAAAATATATATTGCTGCCAGATACAACTATAGTCCGTAAAAGGACTTTTGGGTCTCTAACAAGTTTTAGCAATTTAGCACAGGTTGCGCTAAAAATACATATTGCTGCCACACACAATAGTCCTTAAAAGGACTTTTCGGTCTCTAACACCAACTTTGCCTAACCAAAAAATTTAATTCAACTCCCTACACTATCCCTTCTATAGCACAGCTCTCCCTGACTAAGACTGGCTGAACCACTTGTCATCGGGTGCTTTATAGCAACCCATGAAGGGTTCCGGCCAGCCAATCACTGTAACATGGTAACATAGTATGTGAGGCTGAAAAAATACATTTGTCCGTCCAGTTCGGCCTGTTATCCTGTAAGTTTATCCAGAGGAAGGCAAAAAAATATATAATTGTGAGGTAGAAGCCAATTTTCTTCACTTAAGGCCTCATGCACACGACCGTATTTTTTTGCGGTCCGCAAAACGGGGTTCCGTTTTACCGTGATCCGTGACCGTTTTTTCGTCCGTGGGTCTTCCTTGTTTTTTGGAGGATCCACGGACATGAAAAAAAAGTCGTTTTGGTGTCCGCCTGGCCGTGCGGAGCCAAACGGATCCGTCCTGAATTACAATGCAAGTCAATGGGGACGGATCCGTTTGACGTTGACACAATATGGTGCCATTTCAAACGGATCCGTCCCCATTGACTTTTAATGTAAAGTCTGGAGTCCCTTTTATACCATCAGATCGGAGTTTTCTCGAATCCGATGGTATATTTTAACTTGAAGCGTCCCCATCACCATGGGAATGCCTCTATGTTAGAATATACTGTCGGATATGAGTTAGATCGTGAAACCTCATTTCCGACAGTATATTCTAACACAGAGGCGTTCCCATGGTGATGGGGACGCTTCTAGTTAGAATATACTACAAACTGTGTACATGACTGCCCCCTGCTGCCTAGCAGCATCCGATCTCTTACAGGGGGCCTTGATCAGCACAATTAATCCCTCAGGTGCCGCACCTGAAGGGGTTAATTGTACTATCATATCCCCCTGTAAGAGATCAGGGCTGCCAGGCAGCAGGGGGCAGACCCTCCCCCCCTCCCCAGTTTGAATATCATTGGTGGCCAGTGCGGCCCCCCCCCCCCCTTCCTCCCTCTATTGTAATAATTCGTTGGTGGCACAGTGTGCCCCCCCTTCCTCCCTCTATTGTAATAATTCGTTGGTGGCACAGTGTGCCCCCCCCTTCCTCCCTCTATTGTAATAATTCGTTGGTGGCACAGTGTGCGCCCCCCCCCCCCTTCCTCCCTCTATTGTAATAAATCGTTGGAGCACAGTGTGCGCCCCCCATTGGCCCCCCCTCCCTCTATAGCATTAACAACATTGGTGGCCAGTGTGCGGCCTCCCATCTCCCCCCCCCCCCTCATACTTACCTGGGAGCTGCGATGTTCGTGTCCGGGCGGGAGCTCCTCCTACTAGTAAGTGACAGTTCATTTAGCAATGGCCCGCACAGACCTGTCACTTACCAGTAGGTGGAGCTCCCGGCCGGACACGAACATCGCAGCAGCAGCCAGCAGCAGGTAAGTATGAATCTTCTACTATTGTACTATTGCTAAGTAACCATGGCAACCAGGACTGTAGTAGCGTCCCGGTTGCCATGGTTACCGATCGGAGCCCCAGCGATTAAACTGGGACTCCGATCAGAACTCCACTGCCACCAATGATAGGGGGGGGGGGGGGGAGGATGGGAGGCCGCACACTGGCCACCAATGTTGTTAATGCTATAGAGGGAGGGGGGGGCCGATGGGGGGCGCACACTGTGCCACCAACTAATTATTACAATAGAGGGAGGGAGGGGGGGGCGCACACTGTGCCACCAACGAATTATTACAATAGAGGGAGGGAGGGGGGGGGCGCACACTGTGCCACCAACGAATTATTACAATAGAGGGAGGGGGGGGCCGCACTGGCCACCAATGATATTCAAACTGGGGAGGGGGGGAGGGTCTGCCCCCTGCTGCCTGGCAGCCCTGGTCTCTTACAGGGGGCCGTGATCAGCACAATTAACCCCTTCAGGTGCCGCACCTGGGAACGCTTCTGTGTTAGAATATACTGTCGGTTCTGAGTTTTCACGAAGTGAAAACTCAGCTTTGAAAAAGCTTTTATGCAGACGGATCTTCGGATCCGTCTGTATAAAAACTAACCTACGGCCACGGATCACGGACACGGATGCCAATCTTGTGTGCATCCGTGTTCTTTCACGGACCCATTGACTTGAATGGGTCCGTGAACCGTTGGCCGTGAAAAAAATAGGACAGGTCATATTTTTTTCACGGCCAGGAAACACGGCTCACGGATGCGGCTGCCAAACGGTGCATTTTCCGTTTTTTCCACGGACCCATTGAAAGTCAATGGGTCCGCGAAAAAAAACGGAAAACGGCACAACGGCCACGGATGCACACAACGGTCGTGTGCATGAGGCCTAAGGGGAAGAAGAAATTCCATCCCGACTCCAATCAGGCAATCAGAATAACTCCATGGATCAACAACCCATCTCTAGTAGCTATAGCCTGTAATATTATTACACTCCAGAAATACATCCAGGCCCCTCTTGAATTCCTTTATTGTACTCACCATCACCACCTCCTCAGGCAGAGAGTTCCATAGTCTTACTGCTCTTACCGTAAAGAATCCTCTTCTATGTTTGTGTACAAACCTTCTTTCCTCCAGACGCAGAGGATCTCCCCTCGTCACAGTCACAGTCCTGGGGATAAATAGATGATGGGAGAGATCTCTGTACTGACCCCTGATATATTTATACATAGTATTTAGATCTCCTCTCAGTCGTCTTTTTTCCAAAGTGAATAACTCTAAAGCTGATAATCTTTCAGGGTACTGTAGTGCCCCCATTCCAGTTATTACTTTAGTTGCCCTCCTCTGAACCCTCTCCAGCTCTGCTATGTCTGCCTTGTTCACAGGAGACCAGAACTGTACACAGTACTCCATGTGTGGTCTGACTAGTGATTTGTAAAGTGGTAGGACTATGTTCTCATCACGGGCATCTATGCCCCTTTTGATGCAACCCATCATATTATTGGCCTTGGCAGCAGCTGCCTGACACTGGTTTTTACAGCTTAGTTTGCTGTTCACTAAAATTCCTAGTTCCTTTTACATGTCAGTGTTACCCAGTGTTTTACCATTTAGTATGTACGAGTGACTTGCATTATTCCTTCCCATGTGCATAACCTTGCATTTACATAACCTACATGGCTAGCATTACAGTGAGTGGTAGTACTCACTAGTACGTTTATTGGCTGCGTAGCAGCCAACAAACGTGCGGAGAGGAGACTCGATCATGGCGCTCGAGCACACTCGGTATTCAGCGTGTTCGGCCGAGCATGCTCGATCATCACTAGTGTATTATTGACCGGATGAATTTTTGCTGATCCTCTGACAGATCCAGCAAGAACGCAGATGTGAAAGTAGTCTTATAGGGTTTTCTTGGAAGTGGACATCCTCTCTGTTGGATTCCTGATGCCATCAGGGCACAATGATATTTAGAACTGCCACATTCTGATGAACCACCTAAAGGCCACTAGAGAATATTTGTGTAGGTAAAATGGATTAAGACTACCTAGCTCACAGAGGATTGCCCCTGACCACTTACCCTGACCATATAGATATATACACACACACACACTACTACTCCTATCCACCTATCCAGTTATTTAGGATACTAGTACTATCTCCTATTTACAGAATAAGCAGATGATGACACAGTGATTTCAATCAGTGATTGTGAGCCAAAACCAGGACTGGAGCCCCTACAGACATAAGGTATAAGGGAAATATTTGCACCTGCTCTGTGTTTAGAGCCACACCTGGTTTCGGTTTAAAATAACTGATGGAAATCACTGACCAAGCACTAACTGTGTGAATAAGGGCTCATGCACGAGCATTCAGTGCTTTGCGGTCCGCTCATTGCGCATACAGGCCGTGTGCATTCTACATTTTGGGGAACAGAAGGCCCCTAATAGAAAAATCCTATCCTTGTCCATAATGCGGACAATAATGGGACATATTCTATTTTTCGCGGAACAGCCATGCGGGTATATGGACACACCATGCACACGGGGTCTTTTCAGTTTTTTTGCAGCCTCATTAAAGTGAATGGTTCCGCATATGGGCCACAAAAACCCCCCAGAAATAAATATATATATTCGTGTGCATGAGCCCTAAGGCATAGAGTTGCATTTTTAAATCAATAGCATTTTTGCCTCATTTTATGATGTTTTTGTTCTATAGATATCAATTGTTTTCTTGCTTTAACCACCTCCGGACCGCCTAACGCAGGATCGCGTTCCGGAGGTGGCAGCGCTGCGCACAGTCACGCATATATGCGTCATCTCGCGATGGCCGAGATTTCCTGTGAACGCGCGCACACAGGCGCGCGCGCTCACAGGAACAGAAGGTAAGAGAGTTGATCTCCAGCCTGCCAGCGACGATCGTTCGCTGGCAGGCTGGAGATGTGTTTTTTTTAACCCCTAACAGGTATATTAGACGCTGTTTTGATAACAGCGTCTAATATACCTGCTACCTGGTCCTCTGGTGGTCCCCTTTGTTTGGATCGACCACCAGAGGACACAGGTAGCTCAGTAAAGTAGCACCAAGCACCACTACACTACACTACACCCCCCCCCCGTCACTTATTAACCCCTTATTAGCCCCTGATCACCCCTGATCACCCCATATAGACTCCCTGATCACCCCCCTGTCATTGATTACCCCCCTGTCATTGATCAACCCCCTGTAAAGCTCCATTCAGACGTCTGCATGATTTTTACGGATCCACTGATAGATGGATCGGATCCGCAAAACGCATCCGGACGTCTGAATGAAGCCTTACAGGGGCGTGATCAATGACTGTGGTGATCACCCCATATAGACTCCCTGATCACCCCCCTGTCATTGATTACCCCCCTGTCATTGATTACCCCCCTGTAAAGCTCCATTCAGATGTCCGCATGATTTTTACGGATGCACTGATAGATGGATCCGATCCGCAAAACGCATCCGGACGTCTGAATGAAGCCTTACAGGGGCATGATCAATGACTGTGGTGATCACCCCATATAGACTCCCTGATCACCCCCCTGTCATTGATTACACCCCTGTCATTGATCAACCCCCTGTAAAGCTCCATTCAGATGTCCGCATGATTTTTACGGATGCACTGATAGATGGATCCGATCCGCAAAACGCATCCGGACGTCTGAATGAAGCCTTACAGGGGCGTGATCAATGACTGTGGCGATCACCCCATATAGACTCCCTGATCACCCCCCTGTCATTGATTACCCCCCTGTAAAGCTCCATTCAGATGTCCGCATGATTTTTACGGATGCACTGATAGATGGATCCGATCCGCAAAACGCATCCGGACGTCTGAATGAAGCCTTACAGGGGCATGATCAATGACTGTGGTGATCACCCCATATAGACTCCCTGATCACCACCCCTGTCATTGATCACCCCCCCTGTCATTGATCACCCCCCCTGTCATTGATCACTCCCCCTGTCATTGATCACCCCCCTGTCATTGATCACCCCTCTGTAAGGCTCCATTCAGACATTTTTTTGGCCCAAGTTAGCGGAATTTTTTTTTTTTTTTCTTACAAAGTCTCATATTCCACTAACTTGTGTCAAAAAATAAAATCTCACATGAACTCACCATACCCCTCACGGAAACCAAATGCGTAAAATTTTTTAGACATTTATATTCCAGACTTCTTCTCACGCTTTAGGGCCCCTAGAATGCCAGGGCAGTATAAATACCCCACATGTGACCCCATTTCGGAAAGAAGACACCCCCAGGTATTCCGTGAGGGCCATATTGAGTCCATGAAAGATTGAAATTTTTGTCCCAAGTTAGCGGAACGGGAGACTTTGTGAGAAAAAAATTAAAAATATCAATTTCCGCTAACTTGTGCCAAAAAAAAAAAATTTCTATGAACTCGCCATGCCCCTCATTGAATACCTTGGGGTGTCTTCTTTCCAAAATGGGGTCACATGTGGGGTATTTATACTGCCCTGGCATTCTAGGGGCCCCAAAGCGTGAGAAGAAGTCTGGTATCCAAATGTCTAAAAATGCCCTCCTAAAAGGAATTTGGGCACCTTTGCGCATCTAGGCTGCAAAAAAGTGTCACACATCTGGTATCGCCGTACTCAGGAGAAGTTGGGGAATGTGTTTTGGGGTGTCATTTTACATATACCCATGCTGGGTGAGAGAAATATCTTGGTCAAATGCCAACTTTGTATAAAAAAAATGGGAAAAGTTGTCTTTTGCCAAGATATTTCTCTCACCCAGCAAGGGTATATGTAAAATGACACCCCAAAACACATTCCCCAGCTTCTCCTGAATACGGCGATACCAGATGTGTGACACTTTTTTGCAGCCTAGGTGGGCAAAGGGGCCCATATTCCAAAGAGCACCTTTCGGATTTCACAGGTCATTTTTTACAGAATTTGATTTCAAACTCCTTACCACACATTTGGGCCCCTGGAAAATGCCAGGGCAGTATAACTACCCCACAAGTGACCCCATTTTGGAAAGAAGACACCCCAAGGTATTCCGTGAGGGGCATGGCGAGTTCCTAGAATTTTTTACTTTTTGTCACAAGTTAGTGGAAAATGATGATTTTTTTTTTCATACAAAGTCTCATATTCCACTAACTTGTGACAAAAAATAAAAACTTCCATGAACTCACTATGCCCATCAGCGAATACCTTGGGGTCTCTTCTTTCCAAAACTTGTGGGGTAGTTATACTGCCATGGCATTCTAGGGGCCCAAATGTGTGGTAAGGAGTTTGAAATCAAATTCTGTAAAAAATGACCTGTGAAATCCGAAAGGTGCTCTTTGGAATATGCTGCAAAAAAGTGTCACACATCTGGTATCTCCGTACTCAGGAGAAGGTGGGGAATGTGTTTTGGGGTGTCATTTTACATATACCCATGCTGGGTGAGAGAAATATCTTGGCAAAAGACAACTTTTCCCATTTTTTTTATACAAAGTTGGCATTTGACCAAGATATTTATCTCACCCAGCATGGGTATATGTAAAATGACACCCCAAAACACATTCCCCACCTTCTCCTGAGTACGGCAATACCAGATGTGTGACACTTTTTTGCAGCCTAGGTGGGCAAAGGGGCCCACATTCCAAAGAGCACCTTTCGGATTTCACAGGTCATTTTTTACAGAATTTGATTTCAAACTCCTTACCACATATTTGGGCCCCTAGAATGCCAGGGCAGTATAACTACCCCACAAGTGACCCCATTTTGGAAAGAAGAGACCCCAAGGTATTCGCTGATGGGCATAGTGAGTTCATGGAAGTTTTTATTTTTTGTCACAAGTTAGTGGAATATGAGACTTTGTATGAAAAAAAAAAAATCATCATTTTCCACTAACTTGTGACAAAAAATAAAAAATTCTAGGAACTTGCCATGCCCCTCACGGAATACCTTGGGGTGTCTTCTTTCCAAAATGGGGTCACTTGTGGGGTAGTTATACTGCCCTGGCATTCTAGGGGCCCAAATGTGTGGTAGGGAGTTTGAAATCAAATTCTGTAAAAAATGACCTGTGAAATCCGAAAGGTGCTCTTTGGAATATGGGCCCCTTTGCCCACCTAGGCTGCAAAAAAGTGTCACACATCTGGTATCTCCGTACTCAGGAGAAGTTGAGGAATGTGTTTTGGGGTGTCATTTTACATATACCCATGCTGGGTGAGAGAAATATCTTGGCAAAAGACAACTTTTCCCATTTTTTTATACAAAGTTCGCATTTGACCAAGATATTTATCTCACCCAGCATGGGTATATGTAAAAAGACACCCCAAAACACATTCCCCACCTTCTCCTGAGTACGGAGATACCAGATGTGTGACACTTTTGTGCAGCCTAGGTGGGCAAAGGGGCCCATATTCCAAAGAGCACCTTTCGGATTTCACAGGTCATTTTTTACAGAATTTGATTTCAAACTCCTTACCACACATTTGGGCCCCTAGAATGCCAGGGCAGTATAACTACCCCACAAGTGACCCCATTTTGGAAAGAAGAGACCCCAAGGTATTTCGTGATGGGCATAGTGAGTTCATAGAAGTTTTTATTTTTTGTCACAAGTTAGTGGAATATGAGACTTTGTAAGAAAAAAAAAAAAAAATCATCATTTTCCGCTAACTTGTGACAAAAAATAAAAAGTTCTATGAACTCACTATGCCCATCAGCGAATACCTTAGGGTGTGTACTTTCCGAAATGGGGTCATTTGTGGGGTGTTTGTACTGTCTGGCCATTGTAGAACCTCAGGAAACATGACAGGTGCTCAGAAAGTCAGAGCTGCTTCAAAAAGCGGAAATTCACATTTTTGTACCATAGTTTGTAAATGCTATAACTTTTACCCAAACCATTTTTTTTTTACCCAAACATTTTTTTTTTATCAAAGACATGTAGAACTATAAATTTAGAGCAAAATTTCTATATGGATCTCGTTTTTTTTGCAAAATTTTACAACTGAAAGTGAAAAATGTCATTTTTTTGCAAAAAAATCGTTAAATTTCGATTAATAACAAAAAAAGTAAAAATGTCAGCAGCAATGAAATACCACCAAATGAAAGCTCTATTAGTGAGAAGAAAAGGAGGTAAAATTCATTTGGGTGGTAAGTTGCATGACCGAGCAATAAACGGTGAAAGTAGTGTAGGTCAGAAGTGTAAAAAGTGGCCTGGTCTTTCAGGGTGTTTAAGCACTGGGGGCTGAGGTGGTTAAAAAACTCACAAGTCTGTTGTGCTTTTACATTGCATTTTTTAAATAGATTTTTTTCCATACTAATCTCCAGAGGAGGGTAGAAACTTTCCTGCACAAATGAGCAAGGCTTGCAAAAAGTGACATTCAAAAATGAATATGCTTTTTGTGACAAAAAACGCCAGAAAAGAAAATGCAACGCGGGGCAGTTTTTTTTCCACAAATTAACAGCTCATACCCACTTGTGTCTGCAATCTGCAAGATACAGAGCGGAGGCATTGAGTGGGAGCCAACGGAAGCACCACAGAGCACTTACGTGGGATTTCGGTCTGACTATCTGTACCGCAAAAAAGTTAGAACATGTTCTATATTTTGCGGTGCAGACTAAAATTTGTGGATCACGGACCCATTCAAGTGAATGGGTCTGCATCCGCAAATGGTGGCCACACGACCGTGCCTGCTCATTGCGGACCACTATTTGCGGTCTGCAGCACGGATCGCACACAAAAGTGTGCATGAGCCCTAACACAAACCAAAAAACCTAGTGTGGAAGCGAGTAAAAGAGAATAGTTTATGCCACATTATGAGCTACAATGCTGTAAAGAATGTTTCAAACGTTTTTGTCCATTTATAAAGAATATAACCTATTCAGCCACTGGGTGGCAGTCTAGGATTTTTAATGCTGCAGTAATCAGCCACTGGGTGGCAGTCTAGGATTTATAATGCTGCAGTAATCAGCCACTGATTGCATGAAGAGGTTCTGAAATGTAAAGCCATACTACAGTATAAACTCTTATTGTCTGTTTAAATAAATGAGAAATATTACAACATACAGTATACAGAATATGTAGAATACATAACTTACCGCATATGAGATTCATAGTTTCACATTTTCATCCAAATAAAAATATCTCCATCTTGCTTCAGTTTTATGACACTGCATCAGATAAACATCACTGTCTCACCCAAGATCAGCATACTAATTTCCTGAAATACTCTGTGCCGCTGAAAGCACTGTTCTTTTTCTCTACTGCTGTAATTCTGCAACATCATTAAATGAATGTATGGGCGATTGCCACCTACAAGATTCCTCTCCCGGAAAGCTGTGCTGAGGTATCTCACTATATGTCTGTCATCTCCCTTGTGTCTCCGTTTCCGCATTAATCCTATTGTATACATCCGTAGCACTGATACTCGGCTTCGTGAGTATTTTAATGCAGTCATTTATGCGAATAAACAAACTGACACATGATAGAGGTGAGACAAAGTAAAGCATCGTTCACACGTTAGTGTCCGTGCTCAAACCCGTGAGCAGGTGGTCACTGATGCATTCGTGAAGCTGTCCGTGAAGGATCCGTGTTGGGTCGATGTGTCCGTTTTTTGCTGTCCATGTTGCATCCGTGTTTCACCGACACTGAAAAGCTTTTTTTTTTTTCAAAGAATCTCTTCTTAATGATCCATAAAGCTCAGATGCAACACGGATGGCCTCTGTGGTTTTCACGGACCCATAGACTATAATGGGTTTGAATGATCCGTGAACACGGACAAACTAGAACATGCATCCGTGTTAAAAGAATTGATCGACGGACCGCACTAAAACACTGCTAAAACACTGATGTGTGAATACACACATTAAAATGAATAGGGACGTGTGCTGTCCGTGTAGAACACGTACAACACACGTCCGTGAAAAACTGACGTGTGAATGAGGCTTAAGGCCCCATTCACATGGGCGTCGCGGGTGAGGGCCGGATGCAATCAGGGTGCATTGTGGGAAACGCGCGCGAGTAGGCACGCAATTTCAGTCAGTTTTGTCTGCGATTGCGTTCTGATATTCTGCGCGAGTGCAGTGCAATGCACTGAATGTGGTACCCAGACCCGAACCCGAACTTCTTCACTGAAGTTATGGTTTGGGTTAGGTGTTCTGTAGATTATTTTCATGGTTATAATGGAAAATGATAGCATTCTTCAATACAGAATGCAAATTGAAATGTCACTTGAGGGTTAAAAAATAATAAAAACATTACTCACCTCATCCACTTGATCGCGCAGCCAGGATACTCTTCTTTGTTCTTCCTGAAGGACCTGCAAAAGGACCTTTGCTGACGTCATCGCGCTCACCATGTAATTGGAGTTTCTTATATACCGTATTTTCCGGCAAATAAGACGACTTTTTATTTTCAAAAGTCGGGGGTCGTCTTATACGCCGGGTATAAGGCAGCACAGGGGAGAAAGAAGCCGTCCCTCCACCCTTTGCTGCCGCGCCCCAAATCCTGGATCCCAGCGCCGCCCCTCACTTAATTTAAGCAAACCTGTCACCATGATTTTGCGCATAGAGCTGGGGACATGGGCTGCTAGATGGCCACTAGCTCATCTGCAGTACCCAGGTCCCATAGCTCTCTGCGCTTTTATTGTGCTAAAAAAACGTTTTGAGTGATATGCAAATTACCTGATATGAGTCCTGTAGCCGGAGATGAGTCAAGCGTCAAGGAGCCCAGCACCGCCCCGCGTCCTCCGAATCTCCTCCTTGCCGGCTGACGTCACAGAGCTGGAGCGCCGAAATCTCGCGATGCGCGAGCTAGCGCATGCGTAGTTTGTTCCCTGTGCTGATGCCAGCACAGGGAATGAACATGATGCCGACACTGCGCATGCTCTAGCTCGCGCATCGCGAGATTTCGGCGCTCCAGCTCTGTGACGTCAGCCGGCAAGGAGGAGATTCGGAGGACGCGGGGCGGTGCTGGGCTCCTTTTGACGCTTGACTCATCTCCGGATACAGGACTCATATCAGGTCATTTGCATATCACTCAAAACAGTTTTTTAACACAATAAAAGCGCAGAGAGCTGTGGGACCTGGGTATTGCGGATGTGCTAGTGGCCATCTAGCAGCCCATGTCCCCAGCTCTATGCGCAAAATCATGGTGACAGGTTCGCTTTAATTTATTCCCTGTAGGGTTGCAAGTTAAGTCCCTAAAACATCACTGGCTGCGATGCTTCACAGCGCAGCGATGTATCAGCCAGGAGGGAGGAGGGGCTGGAGGCGGCAACTCGCGGCGGGGCCGGTGCAGTCACTCTACTCTTACACTGGCCCCGCCAATCAGAGCAGTATAATATCTAAAGAGTATTCCTTAACCGACAGTAACTTGAACTTTAAATCAGCGGTATGATCTTTATTACCTTACAATGAAGCTCCGGTAACAGGCAGAGCGGCGGCGGTGTAACCTCACACACTCATGTGACTCGCCTGCTCCAGACACTTTATGAATGAAGCAGGCAGAACAGGCGCGTCACGTGAGTGAGTGACGTTATGCCGCCACCCGCTTTGTCTGTTACCGGAGCTTGATTGCAAGGTAATAAAGATCATAGTGCTGATTTAAAGTTCAAATTACTGCCGGTTAAGGAATAGTCTTTAGATATTATACTGCTGTGAGCGGCGGGGCCGGTGTATTGGGGGACACTGTTATGGGGGAGATCTGTGGATGACACAATTAGCATAAGATGCTATATAGTGTCATCCTGTCACGGCCTTTGGTGTACGCTGTGACACTGTTGCAAAACTTGCGGTTGTTGCTGTTAGAGCATGCGGTGGCAGTGTCTCGGCATTCTGGGTGATTGCCGTGACATGGTTGCCGGTGGTAACGTGTGGCTTAGTTGACTGGTGTGTGCACTTTCCCTTTAAGTGGCTTCTTTCCCCTGTCTGGTGATGTAAGGGTTAACTACCTTGCTGGGTGTGGTCACTTGTGCTTCTTATACCTGTGGCTTTAGTTCAGGAGGCAGTTGTACTCCAGCCTTGGTGTGTGCTGGAGTTAAGCTCCATGTCTGGTATTTCCATCTGTCCAGTGAGAGCCACCCTTGTGGTCATCAATGTTATCATGGTGTCTCCTTCCCTTCCTGTCCCTTTGTGTATGGAGTGGGTTTTGATCAAGGTGTTGGTATGTCTATTTTTGGTGTTACATGTCTGGTAGTGTTTGGTTTCCAGCATGTTTTTTAGACATTCCCCTGTCTCACATGTATTGCAGCTATGAGTGTCCTGGGTCTCTGTGTGGTTTGTGGTGCGTGCTGTGTCCTTTAATGTTGGTGTGGACACTAGCACTTGTGCACGGGTTCCAGTCAGTGTGTCTGTGGCAGGTAAGTGTGTTACTGGCTTCACTTACCTGCCATCTAAATATGCTGAATTTGTGCCCCTCTCCTTGCAGCCTGGCCTTAGTTAGAGACTCCTGTTCCTCCGTGTTGAGAATGAACAGGTAGTCTCTCCCCTGCTCCTATGTGAGGGATTTCCAGGGCAACTCAGGATATTAGGTTATCCCGTGTATGAGCCGTCCCACCATCGGGGTCTGCTCATACGGTGAGGAGTCAGGGAGAGGATTAGGGACGCGGTAGGAGGTGACCTGCTCCCTTATCACTCCTTTTGGCCAGGCTGATCCCCTTTTTCCTTTGACACCGCACGGTGGGGGGTTTCCCCCACTCCCCGCCGTGACACATCCATAGATCCCCCCCCCCATAGCAGTGTCATCCACAGACCCCCCTCCCCATAATAGTGCCATCCACTGATCCCCCTCCCCATAACAGTTGCAATGTTGTCGAAAACTGCGGCACTCCAATGTCATAGAAAAACTTCACCTTTTATTTACACCAAATTATGCAATGTTTCGACCTTTTGGGACTTTATCAAGCTTGATAAAGACCCAAAAGGTCGAAACATTGCATAATTCGGTGTAAATAAATGGTGAAGTTTTTCTATGACATTGGAGTGACGCAGTTTTCAACAACATTGCAATTTTCTGAGGAGTTTCGGAGGACAGGACTCAACACTGTGGGCACTGCCACAAAACGGAACAGCTGAAAGGATTCAGTGAGTAGTGCTGTCTTGTTCATATTTTTTCAAGTACCTCCCCATAACAGTCCCATCCACAGATTCCCCCCCACAATAACAGTGCCATCCAAATATCACCCCCCCCCAAATAACAGTGCCATCCAAAGATCGCCTCCATAACAGTGCCATTCAAAGATCCCCCATGGCAATGAACCCACCATCTTTTCCCAGCCCCTAGTAGTTCCTATGTGGGAAACTGGGAATGTGAAAAGAAAAAGATAGGTTACCATGGCAGCCAGGACGCTACTGAAGCCCTGGCTGCCATGGTCAGTTCCCTGGACTGGAGAAGATGTCGTCTTGGAGACAAGGAGGGCTGGGCAGACCGGGGTAGTCTTAAATGGCGAGTATAACCCAAACCCTATATTTTAAATGGAAAAGTGGGGGGTTGTCTAATGCGCCCAGTCGTCTTATTTGCCGGAAAATACAATAGTAAGGGGTAGGCAACTTTCCTATTGGTTGCTAGGGATGTTGCTAAGCTCTGACAAAGATATTGCAGCCTTCTCATTGGCCCACAAGTAAGAAGGGAGGTTACTAATGAAAAAAAATCTAGAATATTCGCGATTACGAATATATAGCACTATATTGTTGCAGAGAGCGATGAGGAGAAAGGAAAGCTATTAAATATTTTTTTTCTCCACTGTACTCACTGAAGAAAAAAAACTGTCAGATGAAATGCAGAATGTAAAAGTAAATTCCCCATTAAAAGTGCCCTGTCTGGCCCAGGAAGAAGTACAACAGCGACTTAAACAGATTAAAATAGACAAATCGTCAGGGCCAGATGGCATACACCCCTATATCCTAAGAGAATTAAGTAATGTCATAGCCAGACCCTTATTTCTGATATTTACAGACTGTATACTGGCAGGGAGTGTTCCACAGGATTGGCGCATAGCAAATGTGGTGCCAATATTCAAAAAGAGTGCAAAAACAGACCCCGGAAACTATAGGCCAGTAAGTTTAACATCTGTTGTGGGTAAATTGGTTGAAGGTTTTCTAAGAGATGCTATCTTAGAGCCTCTCAACGGAAATAAGCAAATAACATCATATCAGCATGGCTTCATGAGAGATCGGTCATGCCAAACTAATTTCATCCGTTTCTATGAGGAGGTAAGTTCTAGACTTGACAGCGTAGAATCAAGTGATGCCTTATATCTGGACTTCTCCAAAGCATTTGACACTGTGCCACATAAAAGGCTAGTATATAAAATGAGAATGCTCGGACTGGGAGAAAATGTCTGTATGTGGGTAAATAACTGGCTCAATGATAGAAAACAGAGGGTGGTTATTAACGGTACGCACTCAGATTGGGTCACTGTCACTAGTGGAGTACCTCAGGGGCCTATTGGGACCTATTCTCTTCAATATATTTATTAATGATCTTGTAGAAGACTTGCATAGTAAAATATAAATTTTTTCAGATGACACTAAACTGTGTAAAGTAATTAACACTGAAGAGGATACTATACAGCTACAGATGGATCTGGATAGATTAGAGGCTTGGGCAGAGAAGTGGAAGATGAGGTTTAACACTGACAACTGTAAGGTTATGCACATGGGAAGGAATGATGCACATCGCCCGTAAATACTAAATGGTAAAACACTAGGTAAACACTGATGGAAAAGGACCTAGGAATTTTAATAAACAGCTAACTAAGCTGTAGAAACCAGTGTCAGGCAGCTGCTGCCAAGGCCAATAAGATAATGGGTTGCATCAAAAGGGGCATAGATGCCCATGATGAGAACATAGTCCTACCACTTTACAAATCGCTAGTCAGACCATACATGGAGTACTGTGTACAGTTCTGAGCTCCTGTGAACAAGGCAGACATAGAAAAGCTGGAGAGGGTTCAGAGGAGGGCAACTAAAGTAATAACTGGAATGGGGCAACTACAGTACCCTGAAAGATTATCAACATTAGGGTTATTCACTGTAGAAAAAAGACGACTGAGGGGAGATCTAATTTCTATGTATAAATATATCAGGGGTCAGTACAGAGATCTCTCCCATCATCTATTTATCCCCAGGACTGTGACTGTGACGAGGGGACATCCTCTGCGTCTGGAGGAAAGAAGGTTTTTACACAAACATAGAAAAGGATTCTTTACGGTAAGAGCAGTGAGACTATGGAACTCTGTGCCTGAGGAGGTGGTGATGGTGAGTACAATAAAAGAATTCAAGAGTGGCCTGGATGTGTTTCTGGAGTGTAATAATATTACAGGCTATAGCTACTAGAGAGGGGTTGTTGATCCAGGGAGTTATTCTGATTGCCTGATTGGAGTCGGGAAGGAATTTTTCCCCCTTAAGTGGGGAAAATTGGCTTCTACTTCACTTTTTTTTTTTTTTGCCTTCCTCTGGATCAGCTTGCAGGATAACAGGCTGAACTGGATGGACAAATGTCTTTTTTTTGGCCTTATGTACTATGTTACTATTCTACATCTTTGCGAATTCTTGAAGTGCAGATATTCGCGATAAAAATTTGCAATTAGAATATTCGCGATCAACACTACTAGTTATTAGCGAATTTCTTAGAATTTCATTTGGGTCCAAAATCAGCCAAATTCACTGCCCAATTCGCATCCAAATAAATTCTACCCAAATCAAAACTACTCAGATTCTCTCTACCTATTCTTGATTTTTCTGAATAGACATGCAAAATTGGGTTCGGTAGAATCAGGGCATTGGGTTGATTTTCCTAATTTTAGAATGGATGTGTTCATCTCAACTCATCACAATGACACGTGTTATTAAAGGGGTTGTCCCACAAAAAATATTCTACAGTTTTCAAACCAGCACCTGGATCTGAATACATTTGTAATTGTATGTAATTAAAATTTTAGCATAGCCATTGAGTTATGCAATAAAATGCATCTGTATACCGCCTCCTGCTGTTTGTTCTTTTTCTTATTTCTTTGTCCTACTCACTAAGAAGGCCGCACATGCTCAGTTTCATCCTGCAACTGCCTCCTGAGCTGTGATAGGGAGAGCATGGACACACCCCCTTAGCTATAGCAGAAGGGACACTCCCCTTGAGCTGTCAACTTGATATAAATCTAGCAGAGCAATGAATGTGGAGTCTCTGGATCCATGTGAGGTACAGGGCTGGTTCTAGCTTTGTTAGAAAGAAACTGTCATATACTATATGATGTTTGATTTTCATTCTTTACATTAGTCATGGGATAACCTCTTTTGCTTTCTGTGGAAAGCAGAAAAATGGGCACACATAATGATATAAGTGAAGGACCAAATTGTGACGGTTTGATGACTGAATTAGAGAATCTCCAAAACAACAGGTCTTATGGGGCGTTCCTTGTATGCAGTACCTACAGGGGTGTCCACGGATCTTACAGGTTCCTTAGCAAAACCCAGTTTTCCAGTACGTGGGCAACAATCACTCCTATGCAACACAAAGCATAAGATCCAGGATTTTTGAAGAATTTACATTTTTTTATTATATGAAATTAGTTTTAATTTTGAAAAACGATAACAAAAAGTTGTCCTCCACCTCACCCATTTTATCCAACCTCTCTGTCAGAAAAGGTTTAATAGTTGCCATTCATTCTGAACACCATATTTCTCCATTGATGCATCTGCTTCTCTTCTATTACAAAGCTGACTGCCTGCAGCCATCACTAGGGGGAGCTCAATGCATACGAGTTTAGTTTATACAGTTACCATTTACTGGAATGGAAGTTGAAATAATATCTTTGCACTTAGCTCTCCCTAGTGGTGGCTAAATGGAAATGCAGGGAAAGGATTTCAGAAGTAGGTCCCTCTTTCCCTGGCTCTGTAGCAGTTGCGTGGTCAGCCTCTCTTGAAGGTATACCACTGAGTATCTCTAGTAACTGCCAAAGATGGTCCTAGGAAGGAGAACTGGTAACGAGTTATGGGAGCCCAAGTGTGGTGAGTGAAGCCCTGTTCGTCTAGTCCGATCACACAGAAAGGGTGCCATAGTATGTGAAAGTGTTACTGCTGGCTAAAGCCTCTATTACACAGTCCGATGTTGCAGACAATTGTCGGGAGAGAAGCGTTCCCTCCCGGCAATCAACTGCTCGCTAGTGGAGGAGACAGCTGCTATTACATGCAGCGATCTCCTCCGCAGCATGGGGAGGAGCAATCGTTATGCCATCATTTTTCCCCATGCTGTACAGTGGTTTGGTGGCGGCAGATCATTATTAGACAGCATGATCTGCCACCTGCAAACAATAATATGTCAAAAGATTTGGATTCTCGTTCCTCTGGCAATTGGCGTCAGTATTACACTGCCAGGTGATCGCTAATGACCGAGTAGTTTAACACAGGCTTATGCAGTAGAGTACATAGAGAAATAAGGGCCCCATAGAAAGGATCAAACAAGGCCCCCCACACAGGGCAGAAGGGTTTCTGCCTAAACCGCTTTCAATGAACCTTGGGCCACTTTTTCCACTGCCTCCCTTACTAAAAGTTGTCCCTTTAGAGGGTAGAGTCCTGACCAAGTTTCCACCTCCAGTAGAACAGGAGATGATCCCAACTAAGACTGGGCCCCCTCTTGCCCGGGGCCACATAGCAGTCGCATGGTCTGCCGCTATGGTAGTTACTAGTGTTGGGCAAGCATGCTCGGCCGAACACCTTTTTCACTCGAGCATCGCGATGCTCGGCACATCGCGGTGTTCAGCCGAACACCGCGTGTGCTCAAGCGCGACGCTAGAGTCTCCTCCCCGCACGTTTGTTGGCTGCTATGCAGCCAATAAACGTGTGGGAAAGTAGTGCCACTCACTGTATTGCCGTAGCCATGTTGGGTACTGACATTACAGTGATAGGATGGCAGGACAGCATTATCGGGTGCTATATAGCACCCGATGACATGTGGTTCAGCTTAGACTTAGTCAGGGCGAGCTGCAGCAGAAGGGTCAGATAGTGTAGGGAGAGAAATTGTGTTTTGTTTTTAAGGGAGTTTTGAGTGTTGAAAGGTATTAGAGACCCAACAGTCCTTTTTAGGGACTATTGCTTTATCTGGCTGCAAAATATATTAGCGCAACGTGCGCTAAATTGTGTGCAATTGTTTGGCTGCTGGTGACAGCAGCGACATTAACTGTGCAACATCTCCTGTATAATGTTAGCCGCTGGTCACAGCAGCGACATTACATGCGCTACATCTCCTGTATAACGTTAGCCGCTGGTGACAGCATCGGCATTACCTGTGTAGCGCATCTCCAGTATGACGTTTGCGCATTATAAATATCAGTGATATTCAGTTAAATTTTTTGGATGCTGGTGTCACCGACATTACCTGCGCTACATCTCCTGTATAACGTTTGAGCATCCAAAATATTATCTAAAGGACTGTTGGAGGGCACACAAAAATCTGGCACAACAAAATCTGGTTAACCACTGAAGAAGGAACAGTTAATGCTGCTTGGAGGCTGGTATTACGGCACACTACGGCACATTTGCTGGCAGACAAGTCGTCACGTGATCAACCTTAGCACACGTGGGACACCACGTCGTGCGAACACAGCGTGACTCCACGCCGAACGATCCAACGCCGACTCCCCATCTCCACAGTGAGACTAAGAGCATGTAGCCGCAACACCCATCAGACTGGAAACGTCCACTAAAGATCTTTGTGTGTATGTGTCCGTATTTGAATCTATTTGGGTGTAAGAAGTGGACTACTGAGTGCTGTTTGAACTATGAGGAGATCAAGTGTGCCTTTTACTTTGACATCTGATATATGCGGTGTAAAGCCATAAAAACTACAATATATAGGAGGATACTTTTTGGATACGCTACTTTATATGTATGACTGCCAATATACAAACAACAGCAATTGCAGAGGCACGTGATTTTATATATTTTTTCACAGATAGCCACGGATATGGAGATTATGAACCAAAATTGCTAAGTGTTGTTCCTTAAAAATAGGCAACTATATGTGACATATGTTTTAGTGACCAATCATAAGATCTTCACCATCATTTGGATAACGTATAGATTTGTGCGCTTTAATTGTGGTGTGACTACACACGCTCTATTGATCATATGTACGTTATATATATATATATATATATACCTCAGATATACAGTACAGATCAAAAGTTTGGACACACCTTCTCATTCAAAGAGTTTTCTTTATTTTCATGACTATGAAAATTGTAGATTCACACTGAAGGCATCAAAACTATGAATTAACACATGTGGAATTATATACATAACAAACAAGTGTGAAACAACTGAAAATATGTCATATTCTAGGTTCTTCAAAGTAGCAACCTTTTGCTTTGATTACTGCTTTGCACACTCTTAGCATTCTCTTGATGAGCTTCAAGAGGTAGTCCCCTGAAATGGTTTTCACTTCACAAGTGTGCCCTGTCAGGTTTAATAAGTGGGATTTCTTGCCTTATAAATGGTGTTGGGACCATCAGTTGCGTTGAGGAGAAGTCAGGTGGATACACAGCTGATAGTCCTACTGAATAGACTGTTAGAATTTGTATTATGGCAAGAAAAAAGCAGCTAAGTAAAGAAAAACGAGTGGCCATCATTACTTTAAGAAATGAAGGTCAGTCAGTCAGCTGAAAAATTGGGAAAACTTTGAAAGTAAGGGCTATTTGACCATGAAGGAGAGTGATGGGGTGCTGCGCCAGATGACCTGGCCTCCACAGTCACCGAACCTGAACCCAATCGAGATGGTTTGGGTTGAGCTGGACCGCAGAGTGAAGGCAAAAGGGCCAACAAGTGCTAAGCATCTCTGGGAACTCCTTCAAGACTGTTGGAAGACCATTTCAGGGGACTACCTCTTGAAGCTCATCAAGAGAATGCCAAGAGTGTGCAAAGCAGTAATCAAAGCAAAAGGTGGCTACTTTGAAGAACCTAGAATATGACATATTTTCAGTTGTTTCACACTTGTTTGTTATGTATATAATTCCACATGTGTTAATTCATAGTTTTGATGCCTTCATAGTCATGAAAATAAAGAAAACTCTTTGAATGAGAAGGTGTGTCCAAACTTTTGGTCTGTACTGTATGTGCGCATGGTGAGGTGTGTAGGTTGTCACCAACTTTATGAAGTGGTATAGTTTATTTTTTAATAATTTTTAATATTTATGGTGTGTATATATATATTATTATTTTTTTTTTTACACTTTAGGGTTGCATATTCATTAAAGATATTATTATTAATTTAAGTCCGTGTTGTGCCAGATTTTTGTGTGCCCTTCAACAGTCCTTTAGATTATATGAAAAAAAATCCTTGGCAACTAGTGATGAGCGGGAGGTGCCATATTCGATTTCGACGAAATTCGCAAATATTCGCTTGAATATTCGTCTCATATTCGTCCAAATCGAATATTCGTCATTATTCTAGTTATGCTGTCCCCGCCTTACACCAGAATGTATTCCGTAACATCACCCGTGCCCTGACAAATGCAGTTATTGGGATGGTCCACGTAATGACTGACACATGGACAAGTGCTTTTGGCCAAGGACGCTACATTTCCCTGACGGCACACTGGGTGAAAGTTGTGGAAGCCGGGAGCGAATCGATGGCACAGGTGCTACCGATGCCAAGGATTGCGGGCGCTACTTCATCAGGATTTTCACCACCACCTACATTAGTGGCTGCAACCCCCCTTTCTCCTCCTCCACTTCCACCTCTGAATTCTCATCTAGCAGCACCAGTCAGCCATCAGTCAGTAGCTGAAAGCAGTGTAGTACTGCAGTGGGGAAGCGTCAACAGGCTGTGCTTAGGCTGATCTGCTGAGGTGACAAAAAGCACACCGCCGCAGAGCTGTGGCAGGGTATAAGGGACCAGACTGAGCTGTGGCTCTCGCCAATCAACCTACAACCAGGCATGGTTATGTCTGATAATGACCTAACTTGGTGGCAGCTTTGGAGCTCGGCAAGCTCACACACATACCATGACTAGCCCATGTGTTCAACTTAGTGGTTCAGCGGTTTCTCAAAACCTACCCCAATTTGCCTGAGGTACTGGTGAAGATGCGCCGTGTGTGTGCCCATTTCCAAAAGTCATCTACACCTTCCGCCGGTCTGGCAACGCTGCAGCAGCGCTTGCAATTGCCAGCTCAACGACTATTGTGTGATGTGAGCATGCGTGGGAACTCAACATTCTACATGTAGGCCAGGCTTTGTGAGCAGCAGAGGGCAGTAGTGGAATATCAGCTGCAACATGGTCGTCGCCTTTCCAGTCAGCTTCCGCTCTTCACAAGCGACGAGTGGGCATGGATATCTGACCTCTATGATGTTTTACGCAACTTTGAGGAATCAACACAGATGGTGAGCGGCGATGCCGCTATTATCAGCGTAACCATCCCACTTCTGTGTCTACTGAAACACTCGCTGCTCACAATGAAGGCAGACGCTTTGCATGTGGAAGACGTGGAAATGGGGGAAGACAGTACACAGGGTGATAGCCAGACCACCCTCAGTTCATCTTCTCGGCGTGAATTGGATGATGAGGAGGAGGAGGAGGAGCTTCAGACGGTTGCCTCCGCTACAGAAGGTAGTACCCATAGAAGTTTTATTCCATCTGTTCAGCGTGGGTGGGCCGAAGAGAATGAGGAGATTGAGAGTCATCCTCCTGACGAGGACAGTGAAGTCTTGTCTGTTGGGACTCTGGCACACATGACTGACTTTATGTTTTGCTGCCTTTCTCGTGACCCTTGCATTATGCACATTTTGGCCAACACCAATTACTGACTGTTCACCTGTAACGGGGTTCTGAAGGTGCACTCGGTCCCCCATTGCCCGCAGAACGGTTGCTTAGCTTTGGGAATGAGGATCTGTGTTTGACCTCATTCCCAGGGCGGCTTTACTGCTGGGTGGCTCCCTGCTCCTAAGTCTGCCTTGAGCGCCGAGCTGATCACTCGGTGCTCAACTGGTTGGTCTGTCGGTCATGTGACACTGGCCACGTCACATGACCCTCACTCCCCACTATAAATACAGGCAGCCTGCTAGCCACAGGTTGCCTGTTCATTTCTAGGTTCCTGGCTATTTGTTGGACTACTGAATACTCACCTGATTCCGTTCCCTGATGATCCTTTTGCCTGCTCCTCCTGTACTGCGCATCCGTCCTGGTATTGTGACCTCGGCTCCCACCTGACTACTCTCTTAGGACTCCTCTTGTACTTCTCTACTCTCCTGGTATTTGACCCCGGCTTCTCCTGACCATTCTTTGCTTAACCCTTTGTACTGCGTAGCTCTCTTGGTTCTGACCCGGTACGTTCATCTTCCGTATTTTGTCTTGTCTGTCTTCCCTGCACGTATCCTAAGGCAAGTAGGCAGGGCCAGGGGTGAGGGTGGAGCGCAGTGGTCACTATCCTTCCCCCTGTGTGTGTGTGGACATGACCGTTACATCACCCTTCTCGACCCCCGCTACAAAGAGAACTTTTCATCTCTCATTCCTCTGGATGGAGAGGACGAGCAAAACGGTGCAATACCAGAAGATTCTTGTTGAAAAATTCCTTGGCCAACCGAGGAGGGGAGACAAGGGGAACACAAAGCAGTTCCAACAGAGGCAGGGCAACACTTTGCAAAGCCTGGGACAGTTTTATGACACCCCGCCAGCAGCCTCACCCTGATGCGTGGCCTAGTGTCACAAGGAGTGAAACATTTTGGAAGATGGTGAAGGAGTACATAGCAGACCGTGTCAGCGTCCTCAATGATCCCTCAGTGCCTTACAACTACTTGGTGTCCAAGTTGGACATGTGGCACGAACTGGCGCTCTACTCCTTGGAGGTGCTGGCCTGCCCTGCCGCCAGCATTTTGTCTGAGCGAGTATTTAGTGCTGTCAACCTGTCAACTGAAAATGCTGACAGGCTGACTCTTATCAAAATGAACAAGGCCTGGATTGCCCCTGACTTCTCTACTCCACCAGAGGAAAGAGGCTGAACATAAAGGCACTTTAAATATGGCTTTTAAGGTGTATTGAATACACTGTATTGCCATGCACCCCTTTCACCACAAAAAAGGCTATTTGGTTCAATATTCCTTTTCTCATCCTCCTCCTCCATCATATCTACATGCTTATTAGGCTGCCCTCGCTCCTAATGTTTCGAGGGTCAGCTCAGCAGCAGGCCCTCACTCCTAATGTTTTAGAGGGTCAGCTCAGCAGCAGACACTCACCCCTAATGTTTTAGAGGGTCACCAGCAGACCCTCACCCCTAATGTTTTAGATGGTCAGATCAGCAGCAGGCCCTCGCCCCTATTGTTTTAGAGGGTCAGCTCAGCAGCAGACCCTCATCCCTAATTTTTAGATAGTCAGATCAGCAGCAGGCCCTCGCCCCTAATGTTTTAGAGAGTCACCAGCAGGCCCTTGCTCCTAATGTTTTTGAGGGTCACCAGCAGGCCATCAATCATAATTTTTCAAGGGTGTGTATGATGCCCTCCTTTATGTGTAATAAAGGGTGTATTGGAGTGCCGGTTTCTTGTAATTTTTCACAGCCCTTGCACTTAGTGCATAGGCTTTATGAGTGTAGGAATCCCACTACCTGAACAATTGTACCACAAGGTGAGTGAGGCCATCTCTTATGTGATATACAGGTTGTATCGGAGTACCTCTTTCTTGTACTTTTGGCAGCACTTGCACTATATATATAAGTAAATATAGAGGAAAGAATGTTTCCTAATAATTTTTCCTCTAAAATCGATTTTATCTTTGGCTTTGTGCATATTATTGTCAGTCTGTAAAAGTGGCGTACTACTCAGACAACATCGTTCCCAGCAGCGACCTGGGAGTCCAAGATGCATCCAGACATCCTCCCCATGCTGTTCCTGAACCATTTCAGTGGTGTTTCCATCAATTTCTGATATTTTCCTATGAACCAGACACCATCCCCTCTTCAGAGCAGGGGGTGCCTGGTTTAATGTTCGGGCTCTCTCATTGACTTCCATTGTGCTTGGGTGCTCTGTAGAGCACCCGAGCATCCCAAAGTGTTCTACTCAAGCACCCGAGTACTTTGGTGCTCGATCAACACTAGTAGTTACGCCTATGGGCTTATGATAGAAAGTTGTCAAAGCGCCACTTGCTGTGTGTAAGGCTGTGTACCCGTAATCTGGTCAGAGCACTAGTGATAGACGAACATCGGCCGGGACGGTTCGCGAACGCGATCAAATGTTCGCAAACCGCAAGTTCGTGGCGGGCCCCATTCACTTTAATGGCAGGTGAACCTGAAAAACCTTCAGTTTATATTTGCAGCCACCAACTACTTAGTAGAAGTGTACAAATAGTCCCACAACATAGACAGTGACATACTAGAGGGGGAGCAATGACAAAAATTCTATCAAAAAATATGTATCTTAATCAGGGGACATTTTTATGCTCCTTAGGCCTCATGCACACGACCGTTTTTTTTTGCGTTCCGCAAAAACGGGTTCCGTTTTTCCATGATCCGTGACCGTTTTTTCGTCCGTGGGTCTTCCTTGATTTTTGGAGTATCCACGGACATGAAAAAAAAGTCATTTTGGTGTCCGCCTGGCCGTGCGGAGCCAAACGGATCCATCCTGAATTACAATGCAAGTCAATGGGGACGGATCCGTTTGACGTTGACACAATATGGTGCAATTTCAAACGGATCCGTCCCACATTGACTTTCAATGTAAAGTCAGGAGTTAATATTAGAGTTGAGCGAACACCTGGATGTTCGGGTTCGAGAAGTTCGGCCGAACTTCCCGGAAATGTTCGGGTTCGGGATCCGAACCCGACCCGAACTTCGCCCCGAACCCGAACCCCATTGAAGTCAATGGGGACCCGAACTTTTTGGCACTAAATAGGCTGTAAAACAGCCCAGGAAAGGGCTAGAGGGCTGCAAAAGGCAGCAAAATTTAGTTAAATCCCCTGCAAACAAATGTGGATAGGGAAATTAATTAAAATAAAAATAAAATAAATAAAAATTAACCAATATCAATTGGAGAGAGGTCCCATAGCAGAGAATCAGGCTTCATGTCAGCAGAGAATCAGTCTTCATGTCATAGCAGAGAATCAGACTTCACGTCAGCCAAAACTGGAACAGTCCATTGTCATATATTTAGGCCCCGGCACCCAGACAGAGGAGAGAGGTCCCATAACAGAGATTCAGGCTTCATGTCTGCAGAGAATCAGTCTTCATGTCATAGCAGAGAATCAGGCTTCATGTCATAGCAGAGAATCAGGCTTCACGTCACCCACCACTGGAACAGGCCATTGTCAGATATTTTTAGGCCCCGGCACCCAGACAGAGGAGAGGTTCATTCAACTTTGGGTTGCCCCACAATATTATGGTAAAATGAAAATAAAAATAGGATTGAATGAGGAAGTGCCCTGGAGTACAATAATATATGGTTAAGGGGAGGTAGTTAATGTCTAATCTGCACAAGGGATGGACAGGTCCTGTGGGATCCATGCCTGGTTCATTTTTATGAACGTCAGCTTGTCCACATTGGCTGTAGACAGGCGGCTGCGTTTGTCTGTAATGACGCCCCCTGCCGTGCTGAATACATGTTCAGACAAAACGCTGGCCGCTGGGCAGGCCAGCACCTCCAAGGCATAAAAGGCTAGCTCTGGCCACATGGACAATTTGGAGACCCAGAAGTTTAATGGGGCCGAACCATCAGTCAGTACGTGGAGGGGTGTGCACAGGTACTGTTCCACCATGTTAGTGAAATGTTGCCTCCTGCTAACACGTTCCGTATCAGGTGGTGGTGCAGTTAGCTATGGTGTGTTGACAAAACTTTTCCACATCTCTGCCATGCTAACCCTGCCCTCAGAGGAGCTGGCCGTGACACAGCTGCGTTGGCGACCTCTTGCTCCTCCTCTGCCTTCGCCTTGGGCTTCCACTTGTTCCCCTGTGACATTTGGGAATGCTCTCAGTAGCGCGTCTACCAACGTGCGCTAGTACTCGCGCATCTTCCTATCACGCTCCAGTGTAGGAAGTAAGGTGGGCACATTGTCTTTGTACCGTGGATACAGCAGGGTGGCAACCCAGTAGTCCACACACGTTAAAATGTGGGCAACTCTGCTGTCGTTGCGCATGCACTGCAGCATGTAGTCGCTCATGTGTGCCAGGCTGCCCAGAGGTAAGGACAAGCTGTCCTCTGTGGGAGGCGTATCGTCATCGTCCTGCATTTCCCCCCAGCCACGCACCAGTGATGGGCCCGAGCTGCGTTGGCTGCCACCCCGCTGTGAACATGCTTCATCCTCATCCTCCTCCACCTCCTCCTCATCCTCGTCCTCCTCGTCCTCCAGTAGTGGGCCCTGTCTGGCCACATTTGTACCTGGCCTCTGCTGTTGCAAAAAAACTCCCTCTGAGTCACTTCGAAGAGACTGTCCTGAAAGTGCTAAAAATGACCCCTCTTCCTCCTCCTCCTCCTCCTCCTGGGCCACCTCCTCTTCCATCATCGCCCTAAGTGTTTTCTCAAGGAGACATAGAAGTGATATTGTAACGCTGATAATGGCGTCATCGCCACTGGCCATGTTGGGGGAGTACTCGAAACAGCGCAACAGGGCACACAGGTCTCGCATGGAGGCCCAGTCATTGGTGGTGAAGTGGTGCTGTTCCGCAGTGCGACTGACCCGTGCTGCAGCTGAAACTCCACTATGGCCTGCTGCTGCACGCACAGTCTGTCCAGCATGTTCAAGGTGGAGTTCCACCTGGTGGGCACGTCGCATATGAGGCGGTGAGCGGGAAGGCCGAAGTTACGCTGTAGCGCAGACAGGTGAGCAGCGGCAGGATGAGAACGCCGGAAGCGCGCACAGACGGCCCGCACTTTATGCAGCAGATCTGACATGTCGGGGTAGTTGTGAATGAACTTCTGCACCACCAAATTCAGCACATGCTCCAGGCAAGGGATATGCGTCAAACCGGCTAGTCCCAGAGCTGCAACGAGATTTCGGCCATTATCGCACACCACCAGGCTGGGCTTGAGGCTCACCGGCAGCAACCACTCGTCGGTCTGTTGTTCTATACCCCGCCACAACTCCTGTGCGGTGTGGGGCCTGTCCCCAAAACATATGAGTTTCAGAATGGCCTGCTGACGTTTACCCCGGGCTGTGCTGAAGTTGGTGGTGAAGGTGTGTGGCTGACTGGATGAGCAGGTGGGACAAGAGGAGGAGGAAGCGGAGTAGGAGGAGGAGGCAACAGGAGGCAAAGAATGTTGCCCTGCGATCCTTGGCGGCGGAAGGACGTGCGCCAAACAGCTCTTTGCCTGGGGCCCAGCCGCCACTACATTTACCCAGTGTGCAGTTAGGGAGATATAGCGTCCCTGGCCGTGCTTACTGGTCCACGTATCTGTGGTTAGGTGGACCTTGCCACAGATGGCGTTGCGCAGTGCACACTTGATTTTATCGGATACTTGGTTGTGCAGGGAAGGCGCGGCTCTCTTGGAGAAGTAGTGGCGGCTGGGAACAACATACAGTGGGACAGCAGAAGAGGTAGCAGGGGGAGCCTGAGTGACTTCCTTGTTTTTAAGGTGTTTACTCCACTGCAGTTCATGCTTTGCATGCAGGTGCCTGGTCATGCAGGTTGTGCTAAGGTTCAGAACGTTAATGCCTCGCTTCAGGCTCTGATGGCACAGCGTGCAAACCACTCGGGTCTTGTCGTCAGCACATTGTTTGAAGAACTGCCACGCCAGGGAACTCCTTGAAGCTGCCTTTAGGGTGCTGGGTCCCAGATGGCGGTGGCCAATAGCAGACGGACTCTCTTGGCGGTGGGTGTTCTGCTTTAGCCCACTGCTCCCTCTTTTGCTACGCTGTTGGCTCGGTCTCACCACTGCCTCTTCCTCCGAATTCTGAAAGTCAGTGGCACGACCTTTATTCCATGTGGGGTCTAGGACCTCATCGTCCTCTGCATCGTCTTCCACCCAGTCTTCCTCCCTGACCTCCTGTTCAGTCTGCACACTGCAGAAAGACGCAGCAGTTGGCACCTGTGTTTCGTCATCATCAGAGACGTGCTGAGGTGGTATTCCCATGTCCTCATCATTAGGAAACATAAGTGGTTGTGCGTTAGTGCATTCTATCTCTTCCACCCCTGGGGAAGGGCTAGGTGGATGCCCTTGGAAAACCCTGCCAGCAGAGTCTTCAAACAGCATAAGAGACTGCTGCATAACTTGAGGCTCAGACAGTGATGGGCTTGGTTTTCATGCGCCATCTGTGCGCTTTCTGCAGAAGACTGCTTGGGAGATAATGTGAACGTGCTGAATCCACTGTAGGCCACCCAATTGACTAATGCCTGTACCTGCTCAGGCCTTACCATCCTTAGAACGGCATTGGGTCCCACCAAATATCGCTGTAAATTCTGCTGGCTACTGGGACCTGAAGTACTTGGTTCACTAGGACGTGTGGCTGTGGCAGAACGGCCACGTCCTCTCCCAGCACCAGAGGGTCCACTAACACCACCACGACCATGTCCGCGTCCCTTACTAGATGTTTTCCTCATTGTTACCGTTCACCACAATAAGAAAAAAATTATTTGGCCCAATGTATTGAATTCAAATTCAGGCCTTTTCTTACAGGCACCTAACACTATCTGGCTATCTATTTAGGTACCGTATTACACTAATACAGGAACAACAGTAACGACAGATTTAGCTGAATATAAATTGTAGTCCTAGTATTTAGGCGCTGGATGACAGGTATCCCTTTTACGGACAGAATTAAACTTGGAAATGCACGGTAGCGTGTGAAGTTATTGAGGATGACCCTATCCGCACCTTCAATCTAATATACCCTTTTATGGATAGATTTAAACTTGGCCTGATACAGCATAAAAAAATTATTTAGGGGATTGCTAAGTTGGGAATTGTATTCAGCCCAGAACAAAAACTGTGCTTTGGCGGACACTAAATAAATTGACCAGCCTCAGCAATAAACACAGATTTAGCTGAATATAAATTTTAGGCCTATTATTTAGGCGCTGGGTGACAGGTATACTTTTACGGACAGAATTATTTAAACTTGGAAATGCACGGTAGCATGTGAAGTTATTGAGGATGACACTATCCGCACCTTAAATCTAATATACCCTTTTATGGATCAATTTAAACTTGGCCTGATACAGCAGAAAAAATATATTTAGGGAATTGCTAAGTTGGGAATTGTATTCAACCCAGAACAAAAACTGTGCTTCGGCAGACAGCAGACAGTACTACAATTGGCTAGCCACAGCTGAAACACCAGATTTAGGGTACTGCTATTTTGGCCAATTGTATTTTACCCCTCAATAAAATAGCAAGCACAGCCAAGCCCCTGATGTAGGATATAGCAAAAAAATAACCACATTATTGATGGTTAAATGGACTTGGTGGCAGCTTGTGCTGGCGCACCACAAGACACTAAATGGCCGCCGATCACCCGAGAAAAAAGTGACATAAAAACGCTCTGGGCAGCCTAAAAACAGTGAGCAATTAAATAGCAGCAGTTCAATGATCCACAGCTGTAGATCGATCACTGAATTAAGTGTTTTTGCAGAGTTAATCACTGTCTAATCTCGCCCTAACAGCAGCTGCAACCTCTCCCTACACTGATCATAGCAGAGTGACTTGCGGCGATACGTGACTCCAGCTTAAATAGAGGCTGGGTCACATGCTGCACTGGCCAATCACAGCCATGCCAATAGTATGCATGGCTGTGATGGCCTCTTGGGGCAAGTAGTATGACGCTTGTTGTTTGGCTGCTTTGCAGCCTTTCAAAAAGCGACAAGAATGCGCCGAACACCGAACCCGAACCCTGACTTTTACGAAAATGTTCGGGTTCGGGTCCGTGTCATGGACACCCCAAAATTCGGTACGAACCCGAACTATACAGTTCGGGTTCGCTCATCCCTAGTTAATATACCATAGGATCGGAGTTTTCTCCAATCCGATGGTATATTTTAACTTGAAGCGTCCCCATCACCATGGGAACGCCTCTATGTTAGAATATACCATCGGATTTGAGTTACATTGTGAAACTCAGATCCGACAGTATATTCTAACACAGAGGCGTTCCCATAGTGATGGGGATGCTTCTAGTTAGAATATACTACGAACTGTGTACATGACTGCCCCCTGCTGCCTGGCAGCACCCGATCTTTTACAGGGAATTGTGATCAGCACAATTAACCCTTCAGGTGCCGCACCTGAAGGGGTTAATTGTGCGTATCATAGCCCCCTGTAAGAGATCAATGATATTGTAATATCATTGGTGGCCAGTGTGCGGCCCCCCCCCTCCCTCCCTCTATTGTAATATCATTGGTGGCCAGTGTGCGGCCTCCCCCGGCCCCCCCTCCCTCTATTGTAATATCATTGGTGGCCATTGTGCGGCCCCCCCCGCCCCCCCTCTATTGTAATAATATCATTGGTGGCCAGTGTGCGGCCTCCCCCCCCCCCCCCCCCCCCCGATCATTGGTGGCAGCGGAGATTTCGATCGGAGTCCCAGTTTAATCGCTGGGGCTCCGATCGGTAACCATGGCAACCAGGACGCTACTGCAGGCCTGGTTGCCATGGTTACTTAGCAATATTACAATATTAGAAGCATCATGCTTACCTGCTGGCTGCTGCGCTGTCTGTGTCCGGCCGGGAGCTCCTCCTACTGGTAAGTGACAGATCATTAAGCAATGCGCCGCACAGACCTGTCACTTACCAGTAGAAGGAGCTCCCGGCCGGACACAAACAGCGCAGCAGCCAGCAGGTAAGTATGATGCTTGTAATATTGTAATATTGCTAAGTAACCATGGCAACCAGGCCTGCAGTAGCGTTCTGGTTGCCATGGTTACCGATCGGAGCCCCAGAGCAATTAAACTGGGACTCCGATCGGAATCTCCGCTGCCACCAATGATCACCAATGATATTAATACAATAGAGGGGGGCGGGGGGGCGCACACTGGCCACCAATGATATTACAATAGAGGGGGGGCGGGGGAGGCCGCACACTGGCCACCAATGATATTACAATAGGGGGGGCGGGGGGGCGCACACTGGCCACCAATGATATTAAAACTGGGGAGGGAGGGGGGTCTGCCCCCTGCTGCCTGGCAGCCCCTGATCTCTTATAGGGGGCTATGATATGCACAATTAACCCCTCAGGTGCAGCACCTGAGGGGTTAATTGTGCGGATCACAGCCCCCTGTAAGAGATCGGGTGCTGCCAGGCAGCAGGGGGCAGTCATGTACACAGTTTGTAGTATATTCTAACTAGAAGCGTCCCCATCACTATGGGAACGCCTCTGTGTTAGAATATACTGTTGGATATGAGTTTTCACGAAGTGAAAACTCATCTCTGAAAAAGCTTTTATGCAGACGGATCTTCGGATCCGTCTGTATGAAAGTAACCTACGGTCACGGATCACGGATGCGGATGCCAATCTTGTGTGCATCCGTGTTCTTTCACGGACCCATTGACTTGAATGGGTCCGTGAACCGTTGTCCGTCCAAAAAATAGGACAGGTCATATTTTTTTGACGGACAGGAAACACGGATCACGGATGTGGCTGCAAAACGGTGCATTTTCCGATTTTTCCACGGACCCATTGAAAGTCAATGGGTCCGCGAAAAAAAACAGAAAACGGCACAACGGCCACAGATGCACACAACGGTCGTGTGCATGAGGCCTTATAGGGAAATTCTCTGAAATGTGTCCTGTTGGAGCCTAGAAAAATTTTATGTTAGTATGTTGTTCCAATGTCGTTTGTCAATATTAGGGTTGAGCGAACCTGAACTGTAAAGTTCGGGTTCGTACCGAACTTTAGGATTTTTGGACCCCGGACCCGAACCCAAACATTTCAGTAAAAATTTGGGTTCGGTGTTCGGCGCATTCTTGCCGCTTTTTGAAAGTCTGCAGAGCAACCAATCAACAAGCGGTTAACTGTCTGACCTTAGAAGCCATCACAGCCATGCCTACTAATGGCATGGCTGTGATTGGCCAGTGTAGCATGTGACCCAGCCTCTATATAAGCTATAGTCATGTAGCGCTGCACGTCACTCTGCTGTGCTTAGTGTAGGGAGAGGATGCTGCTGGTGATTTCAGGGAGAGAATAGGAGAGAGTCTTTGCTCAAAATCTGAATCTAACTCAGCGATCTACATACATTGGGCCAGATTTATCATGACTCTGACAGCTCACTCCACTTTCACATATGGCTAAAGTCAGTTTTAGCCAAGTCAGATTTATGATCGGCCCTTTAAGACTGTAATAAATGTGGTTTGACGGTAGCAGTTTATCCGTCAGTAAGCAGCTTTACAAAAGTCGCACATCTTTATGAAAAAGTTGCACGTTTTTACGAAAAAGTCGCATGTTCTATTAAAAAGTCTCATAAGATAAGCATGGTCCTCACTGGAGTGAAATTGCAATTTTTTTTGCAACTTTTTTGCGACTTTTTAAATAGTCCCAATAGTAAATCTGTCTAGAGATTAATTTACATAAGAAAACACGCCCACTTTCAGAAAACTGGCAAGCATAGTGCAGAGCAGAAAAAAGTCGCAAATTTGTGCGCAGTTTTAGCATTTGCGCATTTTTTTGCGACTTTTTCACTCCATTATTCTGACTTGAGCTAATGATAAATCTGGCCCAGTTTGTTTTAAGTTCATAGTTAGAGATGAGTGAAGTATTGGAGAATTTGATTTGGCTGCTTTGCCAAATTTTCCAAAAAAATCACTTTGTGATGAATTACTTCTGCATCTGTATAATAAAAAAAATAAATCATACTTGCCTGATTCATTTGCTTGTAAAGCGCCAGCCGCCACCATCTTGCTTGAAGATCTGCTGTGAAAGATCTGGCGCGGCTGGCGTGGTGACATCATACGTCACCGAGCACGGGATTTCGATGAGATCTGCAAGCAAGATGGCGGCAAGTGTGATTTTTCATTAAATCGTTTTGCTACTACGAAGAACGAGGAAATTTGGCTTTTCTGTGAATCAAATTTATCCTGAAATTCGAATCGAACTCTACTTTGTGAAGGTCCATTCTCTCAACACTAATCATAGTATTCGATTTACCCATTAAAGTAATATTTGTTCATCACCTACCCATATGTATAATAACATTTTATAAAAGCGCACAATCCACAATATTTAGCATGGCCGTGGAGATTTATTCCAGTGAAATCGCAGTTCATGTTTGGATTTAGACAGGGATCAGCAACCTCCAGCACTCCTGAAACTACAACTCCCAGAATCCTCCTTTCACCGCTATAAGGCCTCTTTCACACGGGCATGTCCGGATTAGGTCCGGATGCGTCCCGGTGCATTGCGGAAAACCCGCGCGAGTAGGTACGCAATTGCAGTCAGTTTTGACCACGATTGCATTCCGATGTTCAGTTTTTATCGCACGGGTGCAATGTGTTTTGCACGCGCGTGATAAAAAACCGACTGTGGTACCCAGACCCGAACTTCTTTACAGAAGTTCAGGTTTGGGTTAGTTGTAGTGTAGATTGTATTATTATTGTATTATTTCCCCTTATAACATGGTTATAAGGGAAAATAATAGCATTCTGAATACAGAATGCATAGTACAATAGGGTTGGAGGGGTTAAAAAAATAATAATAATAATTAAACTCACCTTAATCCACTTGTTCGCGCAGCCGTCATCTCTTCTGTCTTCATCTGTGAGCAATAGGACCTTTGATGACGTCACTGCGTATACACGGGGCACCGGCCATGTGCATTGCGCATCACAAATGCGGACCCATTCACTTGAATGGGTCCACAAATCTGGAGATGCGGTGTGGAACGGAAGCACGGAACAGAACCGTTCTATCTTTTTGCGGAACGGAGGGATCGCGGTACTAATTCAAGTGAATGGGGTCGCGATCCGCATGCAGCTGGCCCAGTGCTATGGCCACGGAGGACACACGTTTGTCTGAGGTAAAGGGACCCATTTAAAAAGTATAGATTGGCAAAGCGGAGAACCCTTTTAAAGGGGTTATGCCAGGATGAATGTAAAAAATAAAAATCATATATAATCTAGTGCAGCTTGTGGCAATTGAAGAATGGAACTGAGCAGGACAGAGATATTAGAAAAAGAACAAACAGTAGGTGGTGCTATACCGATAAATTTTATTGATTATACCACACTTTTAATTACATCCAATTGCAAACGTATTCAGATCCAGGAGTTGGTTTGAAAAATGTAGAATATTTTTTGTGGGACAATCCCTTTAACAAAAAACTAAAAAAAACAAAAAAAACAAAAGCTATACTAAAAAAAAAGTGTCAACTGACCAAAACAGCTATGCAGACACATTCCTTTTTGTGTCAAAGAACAAGCAGAGGCCTTTCTGTTTTTTATACTGTATGGCAGTACTATACATTTCTTCATAGCTGCTTCAGCAAACTGTTATGTTGCTATTTGCATTACTGTATATCTTAAAGGGGTTATGCAGGCAGTATATTGGAATAGGTCATCAATATCAGATCGGCTAGGGTCTGACACCTCCCCCATCCTCCCGCCGACTGTTTGCTGCAGAGGAGGTGGCGCTCCATGCAGTGCAATGAACAGGAAGCAGCTGGCATGGAGCACCGCCTCCTCTGCAAACCGCTGATCGGCGGGGGTGCCGGGTTTCGGACTCCTGCTGATCTGATATTGATGACCTATCCTGAGTATAGGTCATCAATAAAAAATATAAAAAAAACTGGACAACCCCTCTAAATGGCTAAGATACAAAGTAACATCCAAAACAGAGTTTTTAAAATACATTTTATTATGTCTGTGCTTTTTTCAGCATCTTAATGTTTCACAGTACAAACTGCTTCTATTTATATTGTTATAATTCCTTTGCTGTTATGTCACTGCAAGCAATAAGAACAGCCTTGTAGTGTGAGACCATATTTGGGAATGTCATGTGAGATGCCGCAAGCAAAAGTGAAAGAATTACATATATATAAAAACTGTTCAAACTGTTGCAAGAACCATATATGCAGCAATGCATTCTAAATCTCTGTCATCATTTACTGGTTAATATCAGGGTAGGTTATTTATACATCACCAATGTTCACATATTTTATATTCTGTTGTCTATCTATCTATCTATTCTCTATTATCCATTTGTTTGTATGCAAATATTTAGATTTTTTTATATAGTCAGATTTACATAAATAGAGAAAAAATTAAAACTAAAGTGCATGGTATTGAGATCTCAGCTGAGAAGTATTGAGATACTGCTATTTAAACAATATACCTTACAAAGCTGTTGTATTTCACATCTGTAGGAGCAAAAAACAAAAACAAAAAAAACATAATGTACCCAGATAGAAATGTCAGATTGTTGCAAAATTCAGCATGCAGTTATGTCTCAGTATGGATGCCACTTGGCGTTCTACCAGCCTAGCTGGTATTTTTTTTTTTTTTCCAGCCTATTGGTTTGGGAGTTCCTGCTCTTTGTCCATCTATGCAAGCACCATCAATATGCCTGGGGACACTCCTGTGTATTTAACTTTTATTTAGGCAATATTTGTAAATGTTCTCTGCCACATATCAAACCCACAACCTTCTCCATTGAAGGCAAAGACACTAACCATTGAGCTATAGGGCTCAATGCTGGTAAATGGAAGTTTTTCTATGGCTAAAAACCTCAGTAGTATTGTTCCCATGTATTATGTATTCAGATGTACAATGTCCTGGAATCTACAGATATATCTCTCTATATATTAGGGCATTTTACAGGAGTTTTTTTTTTCTATATATACCAGGACATTTAATACTTTACTTTACTTTACTTTACAAAAAATGTAATGGCACAAAATAAATTACAATAATCACAAAACCATCCATTATAGAAGTACAGGGTGGAGGGTGGGCCATTTATATGGATACACCTTAATAAAATGGGAATGGTTGGTGATATTAACTTCCTGTTTGTGGCACATTAGTATATGTGAGGGGGGAAACTTTTCAAGATGGGTGGTGACCATGGCGGCCATTTTGAAGTTGGCCATTTTGAATCTAACTTTAGTTTTTTCAAAAGGAAGAGGGTCATGTGACACATCAAACGTATTTGGAATTTCACAAGAAAAACAATGGTGTGCTTGGTTTTAACGTAACTTTATTCTTTCATGAGTTATTTACAAGTTTCTGACCACTTATAAAATGTGTTCAATGTGCTGTCCATTGTGTTGGATTGGCAATGCAACCCTCTTCTCCCACTCTTCACACACTGATAGCAACACCGCAGGATAAATGCTAGCACAGGCTTCCAGTATCCGTAGTTTCAGGTGCTGCACATCTTATATCTTCACAGCATAGACAATTGCCTTCAGATGACCCCAAAGATAAAAGTCTAAGGGGGTCAGATCAGGAGACCTTGGGGGCCATTCAACTGGCCCACGACGACCAATCCACTTTCCAGGAAACTGTTCATCTAGGAATGCTCGGACCTGACACCCATAATGTGGTGGTGCACCATCTTGCTGGAAAAACTCAGGGAACGTGCCAGCTTCAGATGAACAGTTTCCTGGAAAGTGGATTGGTCGTCGTGGGCCAGTTAAATGGCCCCCAAGGTCTCCCGATCTGACCCCCTTAGACTTTTATCTTTGGGGTCATCTGAAGGCAATTGTCTATGCTGTGAAGATACGAGATGTGCAGCACCTGAAACTACGGATACTGGAAGCCTGTGCTAGCATTTCTCCTGCGGTGTTGCTATCAGTGTGTGAAGAGTGGGAGAAGAGGGTTGCATTGACAATCCAACACAATGGGCAGCACATTGAACACATTTTATAAGTGGTCAGAAACTTGTAAATAACTCATGAAAGAATAAAGTTATGTTAAAACCAAGCACACCATTGTTTTTCTTGTGAAATTCCCAATAAGTTTGATGTGTCACATGACCCTCTTCCTATTGAAAAAACAAAAGTTGGATTCAAAATGGCCGACTTCAAAATGGCCGCCATGGTCACCACCCATCTTGAAAAGTTTCCCCCCTCACATATACTAATGTTCCACAAACAGGAAGTTAATATCACCAACCATTCCCATTTTATTAAGGTGTATCCATATAAATGGCCCACCCTGTAGAATAATTAAAATAATGGAAGCGGCGTCTCCATCAAATGATGGAAATGAACGTCACCTGATGGACTGCTCTGACAACTGTGTCTGTTTTTCAGTCTGCAAACTGTGGATCTGCAAAATATGCATACCATCCGTGTGCTGTGCGTATCCGTATATTCATATATCCACATGGATGGTATGAACACACCTCATGTCTAGACCAGGATTCTGTGAATCAGTGTTTTTTTTATAGACTGTATTTTATACATAAGGTACTACAGCCTGAGTAGGGAAACTATGGAGATTAGCCAGAAGGAGTGAGGGTATAAGGGGAAGGTTGTGACTGCTACCATCGCACCGCTATATCTAAACCCAGGGTTATTCAGAATTATATTGAATTATTGCTGGCATGAGTATTGTATAAAAACTCACTGAAAAAAGTGGCCTAAACGGGTGGAAATGCTCCAAACCCAGACACTGTAACTTGTCTATAACCAGGGGAGCAATTCCTCTGCATGCGGTCCGCAGATAACGGCAATCCCCTGCAAAAAATGCGTACAATCGAGGATGCACCTGGTTGCTTCTGTGTCACATGGTCTGTTGTGGGTGCGGCTCACAGCTTTATTTGACCTCACAGTGCATTGGTGATACCACTATGGAGGCATGTGAGAGCCTGGCTGTGAGTTGGTTTCTAGCGCTGTTCAAATCCCTGTTCGCACACCACGGGTAGTTTAGTGGTAGGACCCCATGCTTGCTGAGACACTGTGACGTGGTGCATGAGGGGCTCCGATATGTTCCTGACTGGAAGATATTGGCAAAGTTCTCAGCTTTTAACATCGGCTTCAGGAATTAGCTAGTATTGTCAGTTGCGTATTATTTTGGTGCATTTTTTGCAGTGATTTGTGCATGAGTATTGTACGATATAATTACATTGAAAGCAGCATGTTTAACCGCTTTACGTCCGCCCATAGGATATTAACGTCTTATGGGTGGACCTCTATTTCTGAAAGGACGTTTTAGAACGTGCTTTAAGAAATAGCAGCTGCACGCTAATCGTGCAGCTGCTGATCGGGTTGCCCGCTGTCAGTGACAGCAGGGCAAACCTAAGACAAGGCAGGGACAGTGCCCAGGTGTCCCTGCCTTCTGTATCGCTGCAGACACAGCGCTCACCGAGCGCTGTGTCTGCAGAGAAGGAAGCGCTATGCGCTTCCTGTTCCGGCCCGGCGGTCATGTGACCGCCGGGACCGGAGAGTGCAGGGGCTGTGTGAGGTCTCTCAGAGACCTCGATCAGCCCTGCTCTGAGGCTGTACAGCGCAGGATTGCTGCTGTACAGCCTCTATAGGGGTGCATTTCCACTGTAACTGGGGCTACTATGTCAGCCCCAGTTACAGGAGAAATCAACAGTGAAAAAAAAAGAAAAAGTGAAGTAAATGTCCCCCAGAGGTCTTGTATGACCTTATGGGGGACGAAAAGTGTAAAATAAAAAAATAAAAATAAAAGGTTGAAAATAAAAAAATAAAAAAAAGTTTCACATGTAAAAAAAAAAAAGTCCCCAAGTAAGGAATGAAAAAAAAAAGTTAAAAATAGAAAAAATAAAATAAAATAGACATATTTGGTATTGCCGCCTCCGTAAAAACCAGCTCTATAAAAATATCACATGACCTAACCCCTCGGGTGAACACCGTAAAAAATAAAAAATAAAAACTGTGTCAAAACAAGCAATTTTTGTCACCTTGCATCACAAAAGGTGCAACACCAAGTGATCAAAAACGCGTATGTCCCACAAAATAGTACCAATAAAACCGTCACCTCATCCCGCAAAAAATGAGCCCCTACATAAGAAAATGTCTCAAAAAATAAAAAAACTATAGCTCTCAGAACATGGACACATTAAAACATAATTTTTTTGTTTCAAAAATGCTATTATTGTGTAAAACTTTAATAAATGAGAAAAAGTATACATATTAGGTATCGCCACGTCCGTAACAATCTGCTCTATAAAAATGTCACTTGACTGAACCCCTCAGGTGAACGCTGTAAAAATAAATAAATAGAAACTGTGCTAAAACAACCAATTTTTTGGTCACCTTGCCCCATAAAGTGTTATAATGAATGATCAAAAAATCATATGTACCCAAAAATAGTACTAATAAAACTGGCACCTTATCCCCTAGTTTCCAAAATGGGATCACTTCTTGGGAGTTTCTACTGTAAGGGTGCATCAGGGGGCTTCAAATGGGACATGGCATCTAAAAACCATGTGGAGTTCCTTTTCTTTTGCGCCCTGCCGTGTGCCCATACAGCAGTTTATGACCACATGTGGGGTGTTTTTGTAAACCGCAGAATCTGGGTAATAAATATTGAGTTTTGTTTGGCTGTTAACCATCGATGTGTTAAAGAAAAAAATTGATTAAAATGGAAAATCTGCCAAAAAAGTGAAATTTTAACATTTGATCACCATTTTCCTTTAATTCTTGTGGAACGCCTGAAGGGTTAACAAAGTTTGTAAAATCGGTTTTGAATACCTTGAGGGGTGTAGTTTCTAAAATGGGGGTATCCACTATGTAGGCCCCACAAAGTGACTTCAGACCTGAACTGGTCCTTAAAAAGTGGCTTTTGGCAATTTTCTTAAAAATTTGAAGAATTGCTTCTAAACTTCTAAGCCTTCTAACGTCCTAAAAAAATAAAAATGACATTTCCAAAATGATGCCAACATAAAGTAGACATATGGGGAATGTTAAATAATAAATATTTTATGAGGTATCACTTTCTGTTTTAAAAGCAGAGAAATTGAAATTTAGAAAATTACGAATTTTTCAAATTTTGGGGTAAATTTGGGATTTTTTCATAAATAAAGGTGAAATATTTTGACTCAAATTTATGACTATCATGAAGTACAATGTGTCACGAGAAAACAATCTCTGAATGACTTGGATAAATAAAGGCGTTCCAAAGTTATTACCACATAAAGTGAGATATGTCAGTTTTGCAAAATTTGGCCTGGTCAGGAAGGGGGCAAATGGCCCAGATGGCAGGTGGTTAACATTGACTTATCTCCATATCCACTGTAATGGCTCACACAGCTCTGAATAATCATATGTTATCTGAACAGAGGACATTGGCAAAGGTTTGGGTGGATGTATTGCGTGACCTGAATTCAGAGTCAGTTTTATAACTAGAAAAAGTAGCCGGTGATGCCCGGATATAAAGCGTTGGTCTGTCTGTTTGTGTATTCCTTAGATTTCTTCCAAAGGTGACCAAGAGGCCAATCCAACAACATTGACTCTGTTCCAAACTGGTGAGAAAAGGGGTTGGGATTAGTAGGGTGGGAGATAAGTGTGGTCCACCTGATTTACAATAACTTATGGCAGAAACTGGCGTAAGTTATAGCTCAAGTCTCCACCAGCTCCTAGCTGGTGTAGACAGGGTCAGACTGGCACACCGGGGAGCGTGAATTCCTCGGTGGGCCCTAGCCTGCACTGGGCCCTAACAGACTCATTTGCAGGAATGTACGTGACCTAATGTATATAGATCATTTGCTCGGCACCCGACCGTCAGGCAGTTTCATGTAATCTGCCTGCTGATCGGGTGTCACGCTGCTGATGAATATACAGTATATTCTCCACTAACTGAATTTGTTTTGATGGATCCAGGGAGGAGGGAAGTGCAGCAAGTAATAGGTTGCTGCCTGTGTTGCTGCAGAGACGTGGCCTATATTCTTTCACTGTGTCCCCCTCCTCCTGAAGAGTGAACTACGTCTGCATTTGTCATCTTGTTGATGGCATACAGAGACAGGCAGCATCCCCAGCTGCCACCCATATTCTACAGTCTCTGCAGAGCGTGGTGGCTGGTTAGCAGTCAGACAGGATGCTTTCTGATGAATGCAGCCAGAACAGAAGCCTGCCTCCGCACTCCAGTTTAGGAGGTGGGTGGCGGAATGTAAAAGAAACAGTAAGCCATAGTGTCACATGCCAGTCCCCAAGATAAAATAGGTATTTACTGTGGAAAAAAAACAGCAGTAATTGTCATGTTTTTCTGCCTTTCCAACTGGAAATTGCAACTCCCAGCATGTCCTGTAGTGTTGAGCAAGCATGCTCGGCCGAATACCTGCTTGGCTCGAGCATCGCTATGCGCAAGAGATCCGAGTGCTCGGCCGAATACTTCGGGTGCTCGAGTACAATTTAATACAATGGAAGTCAATGGGAGAACCCCAGGCACCCCCTGCTCAGAAGAGAAGAGGGTGTCTAGTTAATAAAAAAAGGTTAGAAATTGATGGAAAACCCATCAAAATGGTTTGGAAACAGCATTAAGAGGATAGCTGGACGCGTCTTAGACTCCTAATATGTACGACATACAATAGACAACCTCACAAAGGCTATATGCCAAAACCCAGGCATGTACAAGCCATCCATCTATCCATGAGACAGATAACAGCCAGCATACCTTACAATGGCAGTCTTGTGCACTATGAGATATTCCAAACCAGCTCTCATCTGACTGAGAACCAGTAAACCTCAACGCTATTTTGCATCTGTTGGATGGCTTGGGTGGACCTGCACACCTAGATCAATATCATTAGGGCGACAAAAAGTTTTCTGATTGTCCTAACATAATATTTAATAACCTTTCTATACAGTTTTGTCATTTAAAAACTCATTTGCATAAACATGGGCATATGGGAAAGACATGCAAATGAGCAGAATCTGCCTTGTTTTTCAGCTGTCATAAGACTATGAAAACCAATAGATGGCGCTATTGAGTTATTAACAGCGCCATCTATTGGTTTCACAATCTTATGACAAAAGTAGTCTAATAGTTTTGTCAGAAGACTATGAAACCAATAGATGGCGCTGTTGATAACTCAATAGCGCCATCTATTGGTTTCATACTCTTCTGACAAGAATATTAGACTATGAGTCATATGACAAGTGTCACAGGGCGCCGGCGACGTGCCTCTCCTCTCCTCTCCTGTGCCGCTGGCGCCCTGGTGTAACACAGCGGCAGACACACACACGCCGCGTCCTTCTGGAGCGCCAACCGGGGAGCCGCTCGGCGTCTTGTTTGCTGGGGTAACGGGGGGCGGAGTGCACCCCGCCACACGCTTCCTCTCTGTGCGGCCAGCATCCCCCGTCCCCATAGTAACGCACTCGGCGCTCGGCGTCAGACAGGGTGGGAGGTCGTGTGGCGCTGGCCACGTCACATGACCTCTCCTCTTCAGTATATAAACAGGCAACCTGCTAGCCACAGGTTGCCTGTGATTAATTGTCCAAGGCTATCTACCATAGAGTTACCTGCTCTATCTGGATTTGACCCCTGCCTGTTTTTGACCCGCTCCTGCTTGCGCATTGATCCTGATGTGAGCTTTTGGCTTGACCTTCAGCTTGTGACCTGACCTGTTCTTTCTAATTCCTGTGCAGTCCTGGTTGCCATGGTTACTTAGCAATTTTTAGAAGCATTATACTTACCTGTGAGCTGCGATGTCTGTGACCGGCCGGGCGCTCCTCCTACTGGTAAATGACAGGTCTGTGCTATAAGCAATGCGTCGCACAGACCTTTCACATCGCAGCTCGCAGGTAAGTATAATGCTTCTAAAAATTGCTAAGTAACCCTGGCAACCAGGACTGCAGTAGCGTCCTGGTTGCCATGGTTACCGATCAGAGCCCCACGATTAAACTGGGACTCTGATCGGTACTCTCCACTGCCACCAATGATAGGGGGGGAGAGACCTCGATCAGCCCTGCTCTGAGGCTGTACAGCGCTGGATTGCTGCTGTACAGCCTCTCTAGGGGTGTATTTGTCCTGTAACTGGGGCTACTATGTCAGCCCCAGTTACAGGAGAAGTCAACAGTGAAAAAAAGAAAAGAAAAAGTGAAGTAAATGTCCCCCAGAGGTCTTGTATGACCTTATGGGGGACGAAAAGTGTAAAATAAAAAATAAATAAAAAAAAAGGTTGAAAATAAAAAAATAAAAAAAAGTATCACATGTAAAAAAAAAAAAAGTCCCCAAGTAAGGAATGAAAAAAAAAAGTTAAAAATAGAAAAAATAAAATAAAATAGACATATTTGGTATTGCCGCGTCTGTAAAAACCAGCTCTATAAAAATATCACATGACCTAACCCCTCGGGTGAACACCGTAAAAAAAAAAAAAATGTGTCTAAACAAGCAATTTTTGTCACCTTGCATCACAAAAGGTGCAACACCAAGTGATCAAAAACGCGTATGTCCCACAAAATAGTACCAATAAAACCGTCACCTCATCCCGCAAAAAATGAGCCCCTACATAAGAAAATGTCTCAAAAAATAAAAAAACTATAGCTCTCAGAACATGGACACATTAAAACATAATTTTTTTGTTTCAAAAATGCTATTATTGTGTAAAACTTTAATAAATGAGAAAAAGTATACATATTAGGTATCGCCACGTCCGTAACAATCTGCTCTATAAAAATGTCACTTGACTGAACCCCTCAGGTGAACGCTGTAAAAATAAATAAATAGAAACTGTGCTAAAACAACCAATTTTTTGGTCACCTTGCCCCATAAAGTGTTATAATGAATGATCAAAAAATCATATGTACCCAAAAATAGTACTAATAAAACTGGCACCTTATCCCCTAGTTTCCAAAATGGGGTCGAAGCTCCTACTGGTAAATGACAGGTCTGTGCTATAAGCAATGCGCCGCACAGACCTTTCACATCGCAGCTCGCAGGTAAGTATAATGCTTCTAAAAATTGCTAAGTAACCATGGCAACCAGGACTGCAGTAGCGTCCTGGTTGCCATGGTTACCGATCAGAGCCCCAGCGATTAAACTGGGACTCTGATCGGTACTCTCCACTGCCACCAATGATAGGGGGGGAGATTTTAATTAGCAGGGGGAGGGAGGGGGGGCCAACTGGCCACCAATAAATCTACAGTACTACAGGGGAGGGAGGGGGGCCGGCCGCACTGGCCACCAATGTGTTAACTACAGGGGAGGGAGGGGGGCCGGCCGCACTGGCCACCAATGTGTTAACTACAGGGGAGGGAGGGGGGGCCGGCCGCACTGGCCACCAATGTGTTAAATACAAGGGAGGGCGGGGGGCCGCACTGGCCACCAATGAGTTAAATACAGGGGAGGGAGGGGGGCCGCACTGGCCACCAATGAGTTAAATACAGGGGGGGGTCTGCTCCCTGCAGCCTGGCAGCACCTGCCAGGCAGCAGGGGGCAGTCATGTACACAGTTCTTTTAGTATATTCTAACCTGAAGTGTCCCCATCACCATGGGAACGCCTCTGTGTTAGAATATACTGTCGGATCTGAGTTTCACGATCTAACTCAAATCCGATAGAATATTCTAACATAGAGGCGTTACCATGGTGATGGGGACGCTTTAAGTTAAAATATACCATCGGATTGGAGAAAACTCAGATTCGATGGTATAAAAGGGACTCCTGACTTTACATTGAAACCATATTGTGTCAACGTCAAACGGATCCATCCCCATTGACTTGCATTGTAATTCAGGACGGATCCGTTTGGCTCCGCACGGCCAGGCGGACACCAAAACGACTTTTTTTTCATGTCCGTGGATCCTCCAAAAATCAAGGAAGACCCACGGACGAAAAAACGGTCACGGATCACGGACCTGAAGACCCCGTTTTTGCGGACCTTAAAAAAAAAACGGTCGTGTGCATGAGGCCTTTGTTGTAGAGGTGGATGCATCTGAGGTTGGGGTGGGGGCTATTCTTTCTCAGGGTTCTCCCAACCTCACTAATTTAAGACTATGCGCTTTCTTCTCACGTAAATTCTCTCCCACGGAGAGGAATTATGACATCGGGAACCACGAACTACTGGCCATCAAATGGGCGTTTGAGGAATGGAGACATTTTTTGGAAGGAGCTAAACACTGTGTCATGGTTCTAACTGACCATAAGAATTTGGTATTCCTTGAAGCCACTAAACGCCTTAATCCTAGGCAAGCCAGGTGGGCCCTGTTTTTCACACATTTTAATTTTTCTATTACCATCAGGCCAGGAAGTAAGAATATCAAGGCGGACGCCTTGTCCCGAAGCTTTTGTGCTTTCCAGCCTCCTGACACCCCTCCTGAACCCATCCTGCCAACTAATATCTTTTTAGCATCAATATCAGCAGACCTCTCTTCTGAAATCGCTTCAGCACAACATCCTGCCCCTGCACGGACACCCTCAGATAAGTTATTTGTTCCTTCCGTCTTCGCTTGTTGGGTGAGTGCCATGACTCTGTTTTGTGCAGCCATCCCGGTATCGATGCCACTAAGAAACTCCTGTCTAGGTCTTTCTGGTGGCCCACTTTATCTAGAGATGTCCGTTCTTATGTGTCTGCTTGTAAGGAATGTGCTGTAGATCTAAAACTCAGAGATTGCGTCCTGCTGGTGAATTACGACCCCTACCCATTCCATGCAGGCCATGGTCACATTATTCCATGGATTTTATTACAGACTTGCCTACCTCTGAGGGGAAGTCAGTGGTTTGGGAAGTGGTCGACTGATTTAGTAAAATGGTGCACTTCATCCCTCTGATTAAGCTCCCTAATGCCAAGACTCTAGCACCTTTGTTTATTGACCACATTGAACGCTTGCATGGAGTTCCCGAAAATATTGTCTCTGACAGGGGTGTGCAGTTTGTCTCTAAGTTTTGGAAGGTCTTTTGCCAAAGGTGCGAAATTTCTTTGTCCTTTTCGTCAGCCTTCCATCCTGAGACCAATGGGCAGATGGAACGGTTGAATCAGGCGGTTGAACAATTTCTGAGATGTTATGTGTCTGACAATCAGCATCAGTGGGTGAGATACCTTCCATTGGCGGATTTCGCCATCAACAATCGGGGGAACTCGTCCACCAGGGTGTCTCCATTTTTCTGTAACGTGAGCTTCCATCCTCGTACAAGTTCCAGTCCTTCAGTGTCCTCATCCAACCCGGAGGCAGATACTTTTACTTCAGAACTGTGCACAGTCTGGGCCCAGGTTCTAACAAACCTGGAAAAGGCCCAGGAGAGTCAGAAGGAGCAAGCTGATAAGAGACGCTCCAAGGGAGTTAATTTTAAGGTCGGTGACAAGGTGTGGCTGTCCACCAAGAATCGTTCCTTGAAAGGGGTTTCCAGAAAGTTTGCGCCGCGTTTCATTGGACCCTATGAGATTATTAAGATTATTAATCCTGTGTCTTTAAGATTGAAATTACCTGACTCCCTTTGCATCCACAATCACTGTTAAAGAGATACATTTCTCCTGTGGTTCCTTCACAAGGACCTCCTTCTCCTGTGGAGGTAGAGGGCCAAGAGGAATTTATCATCTCCAAGATTATTGATGTCAGGAAGGTTCAGAACTCTTTACAGTACTTGGTCCATTTGAAGGGTTTCGGACCGGAGGCAAGGTCCTGGGTACCAGTGCATAGGATGCATGCGACCAATTTAATTAAGAAATTCCACCGTGAACACCCGGAGAAGTCACTCCCATGCTCCTTGGGTCCAGAGGCCCTCTCGTGGAAGGGGGGGTACTGTCACAGGGTGCCGACCCCCTGGATAAACCCACTAAGGAAGAAATAGGGATCTCTTTTGAAACACATCTGGGATCGATGGGATATTCATAAAGAGTCAGAAATTTTAAGCATGGCCATGCAATATTGAAAGAGACCAAGGGAATTATTCTCTGAAATGAACGAAAGCAAACCGACTGGTGGTCGATTTTATTAGCGGCTGGCTACTGATAACAATCCATGATCACAAGATCGAAGCTTCACTGCGATTTTAGCCGCGATTGACAGAGTCTGTATTATACGAAAGAGAAAGAAAAAGTAACAGCTCATCTCGCGATAATTGAAGCGATCTTACGGAGATCCTATTTCATGAATTCAGTAAGCAACTACACTCTGCCGTTTGCATTGGATTAAACCGACACCAAGGTACGCGCTCTTACATGTGGGACGCCACAGAGTTGCGCAATAGTGAGTATTCTACTCATTACATTAGGAGACTGTTTGCTATCGATTTTGCCTATTAGGTAATATTTGCACAAGTACGGGACATTATTAATTCCCTTCAATCACCTGCATTGTATGGACTTTATACGTGAGATAATCCACCCATTACCTCATCCATCCCACTATTACGCTTATGTATGCTTTTATATATTTTATGCTTTAATAAATTGCACTACTTTACTATATTGGCTCTCTGCGTGAACCCATGTTTGAGTGCCAGTCCAATACTATTTAAATAATAATTATACAGTGTCAAAACCATACCATGGACAAGTAATGGAGCTATACTAAACAGTGGTAGCAATCAGCAGCTAACTTATATTGGTTAGTAGTCATGCCAGAGTCACTGTTGCTTCTTGGTGACTGAAGTTCTGCTCATCCCTGGCTTTACTCACACAGACATCATAGAGTATGGACCTGCTATCATCGTACCAATTAAACTAAAGAACTAAATGCTAAGCACCTAACTAGCAATGAGAGTTATTCCCCCATGACTAATAGTGATGAGCGGCAGGGGCAATATTCTAATTCGCGATATTTCGCAAATATTTGGGCGAATATTTGCCATATATTCGAGAATTCACAAATTCATGATCTCTAAGCATTATTTTCTTGATTGCGAAAATTCGCATAAAATTCGCATGAACTGGAATAAAAAAAAAATCGAATATTCGCGATTACGAATATATTTTGTGATATTCTAAATATTCGCAAATTCTCGAAGTGCCGATATTCGCGATTAAAATTCACAATTTGAATATTCGTGATTAACACTAATGACTAATACACCCCTTAAATTTGGACAACTGCTGTAATATTGTTTGCTATGCAGGACACACCTGGTGAGCATGGCATGATGAAGCCCCTGGATTTTGGTGGCTGAGGCAGTAGCTGACAAAAAGAGGTCATATGAACGAATCAGTCAATTAATAAGCAGGTTTATAAAATTGACAATGTGCATTTGGATCATAACATCACTGAATGAATATTAGTTTTTTTCTATTATTACTGAAGATTGGAAGATGATAAGACATGACTGACCTATCAGCATAGTCATGTTCTTCAGAGTCAATTATTTTCTATTTTTCATTCTCTCCACATCCCCATAGAAAACCAGTCCAGTCACAGAAACTTCACAAATATTAATTCCATTTCAGCCTCTCTTCAGGGACTCATATCTCCGTCTGTAGATGAGACATCACCCTCTTAGTCAAGACAACACGACATGGAGAGAACTATGTAAAGATTTGTGACTGTCACAGTGAATAGAAGCTATGTAGGAGTCTATACTTCCACAGAAAAACCCAATAACCTTGTCCTCTGCAAAATCATCAATCAAAGTTATTTAAGAGCCATTTCTTAGTTATTTCTGCTTCTAGGAAAGTCGTGTGACAACCACACAAGTTGTTACCTAGCTTTCACATCATCAATAATGGAAAAGCTAGATAATTATTCATTCCTTCTCCTGTATGGTTACGTAAGTAGGCAGATGTAACCGAGAGAACAGGGAGAACTTCTCTTTGGGAGCTGTAAAAATGGTATATTGTAGTGAGCCCAGGAAGGGTGAGGGGGAAAGGACAGGAGAGGTGGAGGTGGAGAGGATAGGTATAGCAGTAACGGTAGCCGTACTCACCCTGATGCTCCCTGTTATTTCCATCAGCCCCATAGAAGTGAATGGAGCGGTGGTCACTCTTGCACAGTGCGCCTCCCATTAATTTCAATAGGACGTGCTGCTCAGCTATTTTCGACCCTCCTATAGAAATGATTGGAGGGCACCCGCACAGTGGCATACATAGAGAAGTAAGGGCCCCATAGCAAGGATCAAACCAGGCACACCCCCACACAGGACCCCTGGGACATTTTGTGAAAATGAAAAATCTCGGGCTAAAGCATCATTTTATTGGAAAAATGTAATTTTTCATTTTCTAAGATTCTGTGACACACACGTGGGATCAAATTACTAACTACATCCCACAATAAATTCTTTGTAATTTCCAAAATGGGGAGTCTCTTTAAATTCAGTATGGAGCATGAAACCCATTTCAGCAAAATTTGCACTTCAAAAGCCATATGGAGCTATTTCCTTTCTGACCCCTGTGGTGTGCCCATACAACAGTTTATAATGACTTATGGGATGTTGCTATATTCTGGAAAAAATGTGTAACAAATTGTGGGATGCCTTTTCTCCTGTAACATGTATTTTTAGTATTCTCAGTCAAGTGTTTCTAACAATAGGGTCAAAATTGCTCATTACACCACTTGAAAAATTCCTTAGGGGTGTTATTAACAAAATGGGGTCACTTTGGGGGGATTTCCAAGATAGTGAGAGGTACTTAAGGGTCTCTTCAAATGCAACATAGCACCCAAAAAACATTCCGGCAAAAATGTGCCCTCCAAAAGCCATATGGCGCGACTTCCCTTCCAAACCCTGCTGTGTGCCCATACAACCACATATGGGGTGTTTTTGTAAACTGTAGAATTTGGATAATAAATATTGTGACTTGCTTTGCTGTTATCCCTTGCTATGTTACCGAAAAAAAATATTAAATTGGAAAATCTTCAAAAACAATGTGAAATAGAAGCAGACATATGTTAAATAATAATTTTTTGAGGTCTCACTGTCTTGAAAGCAGAGAAATTAATTTTTAGAAAATAAATTCTGGATCTTTTTTAATAAATAAAGGTAAAACATATCAACCTAAGGGCTTGGATAAGTAAAATCATTCTAAAGTTATTACCATATAATGTGACACATGTCAGATTTACAAAATAGGCCTGGTCAGGAAGGTGAAAACTGTCTGTGTCTTGAAGGGGTAATACTAGTGTTGGTCAAGCACCAAAGTGCTCGGGTGCTCGAGTAGAACACTTCAGGATGCTCGTGTGCTCTACAGAGCACCCGAGCACAAAGGAAGTCAATGGGAGAACCAGAGCATTACAGGGAAAGGTAAAAAATTTATGGAAACACCACTGAAATGGTTCGGGAACAGCATAGGGAGGATGTCTGGATGCATCTTGGACTCCCAGGTTGCTGCTGGGAACGATGTTTTCCGAGTAGTACGGCACTTTTACAGACTGACAATAATACGCACAAAACCGAAGATAAAATCAATTAGGAAACATTCTTTCCTGTATATTTACTTGTATATAAAGTGCAAGTGCTTCCAAAAATTACAAGGAAGAGGCACTCCGATACAACCTGTATATCACATAAAGGAGGGCCTCATTCACATTGTGGTACAATTGTTCAGGTAGTGGGACTCCTACACTAATAAAGCCTATGCACTAAGTGAAAGGGCTGCCAAAAATTACAAGGAACCAGCACTACAATACTCCGTTTATTACACATAAAGGAGGGCATCCTACACACCCTTGAAAAATTATGATTAATGGCATGTTGGTGACCCCCAAAAACATTAGGAGCAAGGACCTGCTGATCTGACCATCTAAAACATTAGGGGCGAGGGTTTGCTGTTGATATAACCATCTAAAACATTAGGGGTGAGGGTCTGCTGCTGAGCTTACCCTCTAAAACATTAGGGGCGAGTGCCTTCTGCTGATCTAACCATCTAAAATATTAAGGGCGAGGGCCTGCGGGTGACCCTCAAAAACATTATGAACAAGGGCCTGCTGGTGACCCTCTAAAACACTATGGGCGAGGGCCTGCTGATGACCCACTAAAACATTATGGGAGAGGGCCTGCTGGTGACCCTCTAAAACATTATTGGCGAGGGCCTGCTGGTGACCCTCAAAAACATTATGGACGAGGGCCTGCTGATGACCCTGTAAAACATTATGGGCGAGGGCCTGCTGGTCACCCTCTAAAACATTATGGTTGAGGGCCTGCTGGCGACCCTCTAAAAAAATTATGGGTGACAGCCTGCTGCTGAGCTGACCCTCTAAAACATTAGGAGCGAGGGCAGCCTAATAAGCATGTTGATATGATGGAGGAGGAGGACGAGGATGAGAAAAGGGAGATTGAACCATATACCCTTTTTAGTGGTGGAAGAGGTGCATGGGAATGCAATGTATTCAATGCACCATAAAAGCCACATTTAGAGTGCCTTTATGTTCAGCCACTTTCCTCTGGTGGAGTAGAGAAGTCAGGGGCAATCTGGTCTTGTTCATTTTTATAAGAGTCAACCAGTCAGCATTTTCAGTTGACAGGCGGGTGCACTTATCAGTTAGTATGCCCCCAGCAGCACTAAATACACTCTCTGACAAAACGCTGGCGGCGGGGCAGGCCAGCACCTCCAAGGCGTAGAGTGCCAGTTCATGCCACGTGTCCAGCTTGGACACCCAATAGTTGTAAGGCACAGAGTTTTCACTGAGGACGCTGACACGGTCTGCTATGTACTCCTTCACCATCTTCCAAAATTTTTCCCTCCTTGAGACACTAGGCCGCGCGTCAGGTTGAGGGTGCTGGCGGGGTGTCATAAAACTGTCCAAGGCCTTGGAGAGTGTTGTCCTGCCTCTGTTGGAACTGCTGTGTGTTCACCTTGTATCCCCTCCTCAGTTGGCCAAGAAACTACGTACTCTGCACCCAGCGTTGTCAGCTAGAAATCTTTAGAGAAATTTTTCTACAATGACCTTCTGGTATTGCACCATTTTGCTCGTCCTCTCCACCACAGGAATGAGAGATAAGAAGTTATCTTTGTAGTGGGGGGTCCAGAAGGAGGAACAACCAGTAATCAGTGTTGGCCAAAATGTGTACAACGCGAGGGTCACGGGAAAGGCAGCCTAACATAAAATCAGCCATGTGTGCCAGAGTCCCAATAGACAAGACTTTGAGAGTCATCCTCCTGATGAGGACAGCAATCTCCTCATCCTCTTCCTCCTCTTCCACCCGTCCATGCTAAACAGATGAAATAAAACTTCCATGGGTACTACCCTTTGTAGCGGAGGCAACCGTCTCCTGCTCCTCCTCCTCATCATCTAATTCGTGCTGAGAAGATGAACTGACGGTGGTCTGGCTATCACCCTGTGTACTGTCTTCTTCCATTTCCACCTCTTTCACAAGCGTCCGCCTTAATTGTGAGCAGCGAGCATTTGAGTAGACACAGAAGTGGGATGGTTACGCTGATAATAGTGTTATCGCCGCTCACCATCTGTGTTGATTCATCAAAGTTGCGTAAAACCTCACAGAGGTCAGACATCAATGCCCACTCGTCGCTTGAGAAGAGTAGAAGCTGACTGGAAAGGTGACGACCATGTTGCAGCTGGTATTCCACTACTGCCCTCTGCTGCTCACAAAGTCTGGCCAACATGTGGAACGTCGAGTTCCAGGGCTTGCTCACGTCACACAACATTCGGTGAGCTGGCAATTGCAAGCGCTGCTGCAGTGTCGCCAGACAGGCGGAAGCTGTCCATGACTTGCGGAAATGGGCACACACGCGGCGCACCTTCACCAGTAGCTCAGGAAATTTGTGGTAGGTTTTAAGAAACCGTTGAACCACTAGGTTGAACACGTGGTCTGGGCATGGTATGTGTGTGAGCTTGCCGAGCTCCAAAGCCGCCACCAAGTTTCGAACATTATCAGACACAATCATGCCTGGTTCTAGGTTAAGTGGCGAGAGTCACAGCTCAGTCTGGTCCCTTATCCCCTGCCACAGCTCTGCGGCGGTGTGCTGTTTGTCACCTAAGTCGATTAGTTTAAGCGCGGCCTGTTGCTGCTTCCCCACTGCAGTGATACACTGTTTCTAGCTACTGACTGATTGACTGACTGGTGCTGCAAGATGATAATTAAGAGTTGGAAGTGGAGGAGGAGAAGGGGGGATTGCAGCCACTAATGTAGGTGGTGGCGGAAACCCTAATGGAAGAAGGGCCCGCAATCCTTGGCGTCAATGGCACCTGTGCCATCCCAGGGTATGACTCGCTCCCGGCCTTCACAACATTCACCCAGTGTGCCGCCAGGGAAATGTAACATCCCTGGCCAAAAGCACTTGTCTATGTGTCAGTCGTTAAGTGGACCTTCCCAATAACTGTGTTGGTCAGGGCACGGGTGATGTTACGGGACACATGCTGGTGTAGGCTGGGACTGCACACCGTGAAAAATATTGGCGGCTGGGGACAGAGTAACACGGGACGGCCACCGCCTCAGTGTCCACAAGCCTATATGGCAACATTTCCAGGGCCAGCAATTTGGAAAGATGCGCATTTAGTGCTATGGCCTGTTGGTGGGTGTTTGGGTATTTGCGATTTTGTTCAAAGGCTGGAGGTATAGACATCTGTACACAAAAAAGTGGATGTGCTAGCTGATGGCGCTTGCGAAGGTCCAAGGTGCATGGCGAGAGGTATCCGGGCCTGCGTCTTGGATAGGGGATTGGCCAGCACGTAACACAGGGGAAGAAAGGGTAGTGGTGTGACCCACAGACACTGATTGTGGACCCAGGTGTTTAGCCCACCTTTTAGGGTGCTTTGATGCCATGTGGAGGATCATACTGGTGGTGGTGAGGTTGCTAGTGTTCACGCCCTTGCTCATTTTGGTACGGCACAGGTTGCAAATGACAATTCTTTTATCGTCTACACTTTCCTCAAAAAAAGGCCACACTGCGGAACACCTACTTCTTGGCAAGGGAGGATGCCGCAAGGGTGTGCTCCGGGGAACAGTTGCGGGCCTGTTTGTTGTGGCCCGCCTTCTCCCTTTTCCACTCTACTGCTCCTTCCAGTCTGTTGCGGTGCTGCGGATCCCTCCCCCTTTGTACTGCTGTCCTCGCTCGGCTTGCCACCTTCCCAGGTAGGGTCAGTTACTTTATCGTCCACCACCTCCTCTTCCACTTCCTCACTCTCATCACCCTTCTGACTTGTTGACCTAACAACAACCTCAGTTATTGACAACGGTGTCTCATCCTCATCATGAACCTGTTGAGAAACGAATTGCCATTGACTTATTGGCAACTGTGTCTCATCATCATCATCCACCTCGTGAAACACTAATAGCCGTTCCCCACCGTCACTGACTGTGGATGCTCAAGAGTTTGTGAATCAGGGCACAATATCTCCTCATGTCCCCCTTCAAGCAGACTTGTCGAGAGGCCAAAATCAAGGAATGGCGATTAAAAGAGCTTCTCTGAATATCCGAGTGTGGGATCACTTGTTTGGCAAGACTGTCCATGGTGGGAGGAAGGAGTATCAGGGTGAGGATTCTGTTGACCAGACTCTTGGCTACTGAGACAAGACTTTGTAGAAGACAGGGTGGTGCTTATCCGACTGGAAGCATTATCTGCTGCAATCCAACAGACCACCTGGTCGCACTGGTCTGACTTTGAGAGTGGTGTCCTGTGCCATCCTGCAAACTGGGATATGAAGCTAGGTATCGTGGATGAGTGTGTTTCTTGTGGTCTGGCAGCAGGCACAGTTTCACCGCGCCCAGGGCCACTGCCTCTGAGTGCACCATCAGCAGCACGGCCACTTCCCCGTCCCTTACTGCTCACCTTGCGCATATTAAATGTTATATATGCTTTCAAGTATGTCACATGTACAGTAGCACAGATTTTGTAAGTGTATGCGTAAATATTTTTAGGATGCGCACACGTTAAAAGGGAGATGCAGCACAGATAATGTCGCTGTCCACAGTGTCCATGAAAAAAGTACACTGAATGTCACAGATAATTTTAGTGCAAGTAATGTCACTGTCACCAGTGGCTAATAAAAAATTACACTGAATGAATGTCACTGATATTTAGGATGCACAAACGTTATACAGGAGGTGCACTGGAGGTTCAATGGAGGCCATTTTGGCACCACAGAGATTTAAACAAAAAAGGGGCCCAGCATGCATGTGGAACCTACACCCCCTGAACTTCATGGTCACTGTCATGGCACATAACAGGTGAACTTAGTGTTAGGTTCCCGTCTTATAGAGATCGCCTTGACGTGCGGCAGATGGGCTCAAATATTTTTGTTCAAAATATATTTGCCAAGCATCTCTAATTTATTATCTTATCATTTGCAATGTAATATGTCTTTGTACTTTATTTGGTTTGTAGAGTGCTGTTGCACTATGTGTTGTTCTATTTGTGTTTTAAGCCATAGCGACGTGCACCTGCGCATTGGGATGTGCTGACTAACCCCCTTTTCCTTTGTTATACAGGAGGTATAGCACAAGTAATGTCGCTGTCACAAGCAGCTAATAAAAAATGACACTGAATTAATGTCACTGATATTTAGGATGCGCAAACGTTATACAGGAGATGTAGCGCTGGTAATGTCGCTGTCACCAGCGGCCGAACAATTGCCCTGAATGTCACAGATATTTAGGCTGCGCAAATGTAAAATAAAATATGTAGCAGAGGTTGTGTCACTATCAGAAGCGGCACTAACAATTGCAAGCTATTTAGCGCAGGTTGTGCTAATAATATATATTGCCGCCAGATACAACTATAGTCCTTAAAAGGACTTTTGGGTCTCTAACAATTCCACGCAATTTAGCATAGGTTGCGCTAATAATCATATTGCTGCCAGATACAAAAATAGTCCTTAAAAGGACTTTTGGGTCTCTAACAAGTTTTTTCACTAAAATATTACTATTTCACTCCCTACACTATCTGTCCCTTCTTCAGCACAGCTCTCCCTGACTAAGACTGAGCCGAACACGTGTCATCAGGTGCTATATAGCACCCGATGACACGTTCCGGCCAGCCAATCACTGTAATGCCAGTAACCAACATGGCTACGGCATTACAGTGAGCGCCAGTACCTTTGCGCACATTTATTGGCTGCGTAGCCCAACACTCGTTAATACACATCAATGAAACTTTCAGATGGCTCATTCACATGTATGTGGAAGGAGAGAAGATGGTTGTATTTTCTATTACATCTGTGAAGCAATGGTGGGAGGCATTCCGATCAGAAATTGGGGTGTATTGAGGTGGTAATGAGGAAGCAATATGGCTGGCACTAGAGCCATGTTTACTTGGCACAGGAAAAAATGACATTTTATGCCTGATGACAAGGGCTAAAAGAGATAAGGAAAATTATTCTGTTATATTATGTTCCTAAAACGATTTTTAGCCAATTATTTATGCATTGTGTGATATTTAAAAACTAGCGCCCAAATCACATTTGATCCCAACATGTATTACTACTGAAACACAATGTACCCATTGTGCACTGACCCATTGAGAATGCATGTATGAAAATATATGTTTGAGAAAGGCGCACATGCAGTACTCAATGGCATTCAGTATAATAGCAGATAATGCTATGCACTGTACTTCACATTGGAGAAGTTCACTAGGTCTCCATACACCAGTGCCCTTGATCAATGGGTAAAAGAGTTTGACGGGATATTTTATAACTATGGTATTAAACAAAATCCAAGTTATGCAGAGCATTCACAAATGTATGCAGTGCCACCGGTCAGAAACCACAATGCTCCTCTTTCATAAGCTGTCAAAGGAGGCTTTGTGGTATCAGGAAACCAGAGGAAAACTGTCAATTGCATTATTACGTTGACATTCCACACATGCTGTTTTTTTTTTAAAGTTTTGTCCCTTTTTTTGCTTAATGCAATTGTAAATGATTTTCTGTTGTCCCTGTAGCAGATACCAACTGGTGTTAAGATGCTAGCAATGTAATCTCAAATACAGTCCATCATTCCGGAGCCTTGACAACTAAGTGGAACACCTGAAAAACAACACAGGACGTAGCTCTCATGCATTTGGGCTGGACAATGATGGATACAAGTCAAGTGACATCTCCCAGGGTATTGTCAATCAAGTATCTGAAGGGAAAGAGAAAAGAAGTGTCCATGAGCTGAACAACTGAGACCATTGTAATCTCCTTTAAATTTAGGATAACACGTCTTTGTCAGAAGCTTCAGAATTACACGGCTTAGTTTTGCTCAGGCTTGCAGTGAGCAAGAGGGATAACATGGTTTGGCTTGAATCTATGGGGATTTGATACAAATTGGATGCTACTTCCATTGTTCTTTCTATTGTTCTTCTGTCCAATTGACCAGCAAATTCCAAGTGTGCTTCTCAAGAAAGGCTTCCAACCTCCCTGCTTGTTTGTTTAAGTCAAAGCCTATAGCTGTAGATCTCAGAAAACTTGAATTGGCAGGTAACCTGTCCCACAATACTTCCCACTGTGAAGCCTCTATGAGGATGACAAGCCTTCAGAGGAACTGACTTTGGCCCTCAGGGTTGTCTTGTTTGGTGATTGACAACTGTTGGAAACTGTGACAGCAAGATAGTTTACATCTGTTTAGTATCATGACTGCTGTCCACTCCTTCCCACACGGCCCATTGTAATTCTAGGTACAGCTAGGAATTTTAGCACTGTCAATGCAGATGCCAGACCACTGTGGAGCTTTAGAGTGACGTTACACATTATATTAGAAATCTGAAGTACAGCGGGGTCATTGCAGGATGGAATGTGATGACTATATATCTAACACAAAGTCAGCATTCCTACCATTCACTGCATTCCCAGCCAGGACTGAATAATACGCTCAATATGCTTTCTTACAGCCAACGATGTAACAAAATTGGCTCTTAGGAGGAATATAACCTAGTAAATATGATGTGACGTAGAGACTGACACTTTCCATCCCTTACGTTAGCACTGCCTGATGGAAGTTTTTTCTATTACTGGGTTGAATGTATATGTCCTCTGTTGGTAAATCTAGTAATGCACATGTTTGGCTTATTGTGAAGGAGATCTGGGGCACATTGAATTTGTATTCCCAGTAGATAAATGTATTATACTTGGAAGAGAGGGCTGAGCATTCTACAGTCTGGAAATTCCAGGGAACCCAGGGCCGGTGGGGATCCAAATGCCCCTTTAGACGTCTCACAGAATTCAAGCAGTCGGTTACTACCTGATGCTCATCCATTTTACTAGTTACAATACATTATGTAATGTCACTATACCTAATGTTGTAATTAGTCGAATCCTATATATACCAACCGATATACCAAGCTTTCTCTATTCGTCAGAACTATTACCTCTTATCAGGGGTGCACCTTAGCCTTTCTGCTGCCTGAAGCGAAAACTAAAACGGCGCCCTCCCATTCCAATTTCTTAACCTAACCCCTTTGCCACAATGAAAGCGCTCATTGTCCATGGCCTTTCCGCTGCCCCCTACCTGGTGCTGCCTGAGGCGATCATCTCACCTGGCCTCATTGGTGGTGCACCTCTGCCTCTTATTAATTCAAATGCATTGTACACCAGTGGGGTTTGTGTTAGAAAGTGGACTAATATCTGAAGACAGAACCATGTAACAAATTTATCAAGAGTTGTTCAACATATAATACATTTGGTGACAACTACAGGAAGACAGCCCCCCTCAAAATCTCCCCCACAGTGTTTTTGGCCCATAGGCCTCTCTATATGATGTAAAAAAAAAAAGGCATTTTGTAAATGTTATAAAAAAAAATGCAAGAAATGTGCTTGAAAGCCATGCTATTTTTTACAAGCATTTACAATTGCTGAAAAAGTATTGTACATGTAAAAGAAGCCTAAAGGAATTGTGGAGACGGTCCTATAATAACCTGCAGAGCTATGGGGAATTTCAATTGCCCTTGTTCTGCAGACCATGCAGTAGAATATAGAAGGATGAACTCCAGCCTACAGCTTGTTGAAAAACAGTTTGAGTCTGTTAACGGGTCTGCAGGGAGGTGATGTGAAACCTGAAATGATCCCAGCTAGGTTATCACCACAATAAACCTCATGCAGACAACTGTACAGTTGTGTGTGTGATATGATATGTAACTCAGCACTGTATGGTGGGCCACATGATGCTCTTTCGGGAGCCATATCACCGGCCACATTTTGCCTTGGAAGGAATGTAAAGACAGCTTCCAGGAGATATATTGGTCCTATGGTAATCAAAAGTATCTTCATATGGATTCTCAAATTCTAGTTGCACCTTTTGTACATTTTTACGGACAATTATGTGAGCTGTTAAGGGTTGATTCTTTATCTGTGTATCTTTAGTGCATTGTTCGCAAATGCACATGTTTTGAGCCTTAACCAGATTTTTTGCACTCATCTTGCATCCCAGATGGCCGTCACCTAACAGCGTTTGACTGTGCAACCAGGGGTGCACCTAGCCTTTCTGATGCCTGAGGCTCGGCTCAGGCAGCGCGATAATGATGACACCGGCCTCTGATAAGCTACAGGAACTAGGACGAAAGCCTATTAGAGGAAACGGTGGTCCAGGGAGACATTGCTCCTGTGCCCTGTTGCAGCATTCAACTGTATTGCTGTCCTGAGTACAGCGAAGCAGTTGAATATGTAGAGATGAATGTTTCCACAATGAAAGCACTCATTGCCCATTGCTCTCTTAGTGTGTGAGCATGTGCCTGGTTTATTCCTGCTTCATGTTCCCAGTCCTGTCATGGAAAACTGCTTGTAAAGCTGTGCATGAGGCACAGATCGGCAGGCAAATAATTAGAATCCCATAGATATTAATAGTTCTTTGTTATGGTCTATGGCAGGCATGCTCAACCTGCGGCCTTCCGGCTGTTGCAAAACTACAACTCCCATCTTTCCCAGACAGCCTACAGCTATCACCCTAAATAAGAACATGGTGGGAGTTGTAGTTTTACAACAGCTGGAGGGCCGTAGGTTGAGCATCCCTGGTCTATGGCATAAGAGATCAGAAGATCCCAGGTTTTAGCCCCCTAAGGGGGCTGTAAAAAAATAAAAAATAAAACAACATTAATAATCACCCCATCTTTTCCAATTTTACATATAAAAATAAATAATGAGTTAAAATGAATGTGTACATGTACTGTCCATGAAAAACACATACAGCACACATCCGTAAATCACTACTAAAAGTAGATTCATAGGATTCATGTGGAATTATATTACGCTCATAGGCACTTTTTACATTGAGGGGGTCATCTAGTAAGACAGGTGTTTTAGACGCCGGTCTTAATAAAGCCCCAGCATGGATCTGCGAAGTTATGTAGAGGGTGTCGGGCTCTACATAACTTCGGTGCATCCAGCACTGCTTCTAAATTTAAGACAGCTTCCTAGCTGTCTTACATTTGGACCTTTTTCTACGCCTAAACCAGGCGTAGAAAAGGATGAATAAGACAGGCCTGCCGGCCCATCCCCTTCCCACGCCACCCCTACTTCTTTTAAACCTGGCGTGAGCGGGGAAAAGTCACACATTGCAGTGCAACTAACCCCCTTAATGTAAATGATGTGCAGTAGTATGCATATGGAAACAGCTGTCCTGAATGCTTTCTGAGAGTGAGCTAAAGCAAGTTAAAAGGGTTGTCTGCAAATGATTTAAAATGTCCTCCAGCAACCTGTCCTAGAATGTGAACATTCTATTGCCACCATTTGCACACCTTACTACGTTGGTGAGGGTTGGGGCCTCACTACACACTGTGCTTTGGCAAGTGGAGGCAACCAGTTCTTCTTACATTGTAGGACAGGTTGCTGGCAGCCATTTTAAATAATTCCTGGAGAATTCCTTTAAGAACATTTTGGGGGTCATTTATCAAACTGGTGTAAAGTAGAACTGGCTTAGTTGCCCATAGCAACCAATCAGATTCCACCTTTTATTTTGGACAGCTCCTTTGGAAAATGAAAGGAGGAATCTGATTGGCTGCTATGGGCAACTAAGCCAGTTCTACTTTACACCAGTTTGATAAATGCCCCCCTTTGTTCAATAACAGAAGACTTGGGTTTATTCTCCATATACATGGATCCTGCAGCTATTTTGAAGCTTGCAATGTTAATCTGGCAATATTAATCTGTATCATCTTTCATAACAGTTGAAAAGTCCTAGTCCCTCGTGGCCCGACACCTCGGAGATATGGAACCATAATGGAATGAACCATATCATCAAAGGGGCCTTATTTGTGTTTTACTAGAGTTCCTTCTCCAGTGTATGCTCCTGACTTTGGCTAAAGTCCATTTGACATAGAGAAAGAAGTACTGCACTTTACTGCAGGTAGGTAAAAGTCTATATATTTAGCACCGAGATCAGTGGAGACACAGAGCCTTGGACAAAAGTTGTAGAAAAAAAGTTGCATTATCCCATCTTCACACAACATCAAGCGCATTTGCAACTATTTGCCCCCAAAGAAAAGACTTATGTGGGTCGTCCATGTCCTTAGCATTAAGGTGGTCATACACATTAGATAGAAATTGGTTGATGGTTGAACAGCAGCTGAAGAACAGATCATCTGTTGATCAATCATTTTGCAGACATGATCATACACATGTTAGTCTACAGTATATTGGCCATACATGTTCAGTGAAGCAGGGTGATGGATGAAAGATCTTTCTGGTAACATTCTTTGACCAAAAAACTTTTCATTCGACTATCAGACAAAAATTTCAAAAACAAAATTTCCGTTCAGAAGATAATGGTATATAAACCGGTTGGCTAAAACAATCGTACAATTTCACCAAACGAACAATCATTTCCTGCAGTCCTACAAGAACCTATTGTGCTAATAAGATGTCCACATCTGTAAGCTACGAACAGGAAACATACGACAGGGAAATCTGACATTACGTTTACTGCTCTGTTATATATGACAACTTCTATTCAAAACCAACCTTGTCCTTATGAACGAATTGTGTGATCTATCTTCTTCAGGCATTGTCATGCATTGCATGGTGGGATATTGTCAGACTGACTGATGTGTCTCTGGTGGGTTGGGCTTGATGACTGAGTACATAAGATAAACTGTATAAGAAACTTTATATTGTGTATTTCTGACAGTTCAATATAAAATTATATATGTATATATATACAGAGAGTAAATCTTCAACCTTCAAAATGTTAAAAATAGTATATATTCCCGCCCCTTTGTATTTTACAAAATTCTCTGTTTCCTATTTGTTTGATTAAACAGATGATAATAAATGCTGATTTACAGTTTTAAACAAATTTTCATTTATGTAACAATTTTATATTTCCTTTTGGCACCCAAATTTCCAGACTTACATTATTTAGTATACAGAGTTTAGTGCTCTCATTAAGAGAAACAAAATAAGAGTATTGCAGGTTTGATACCTTTTAATGGCTAACAAAAATAGAATAATTATGATACATAGCGAGCTTTCAAGACATCACCTGTCCCTTTATCAGGCGTACTACAAGAATATATGAAGAAACAGCAATATATATACACTAAGAACAGAGACATAGGGGAATGAATGGACATTTGAAAAATAACAAAACTACATATCAAAGATCTTGAGAATGAGTCCTTAGTTATCTTACAGATAAGGGGTGTGAAAGTTTTATGGTCTCTAAATTGATGTTATCTCAGAGACCTGGTGCCCGGACTATGTCTATAGAAGACTCTTTAGATCTTGTAGTGACCATGACAAACAGGAGAGAGAATTCTCAAACAGCCAAACACAATTGGCACTTATGGACCCCTCCGCCTGACCGCAATACCATTTTGTACCAGTAAATTGACTCCTTTAGAAATGTAGTACAGTCTGCAATACTGGACAAACATATAAAAGAAACATTCAACATCAACATCCAGGAAAGGAGGGCGATTCAAACCTTAAAAAACAACAAAAGAATCTGTCTCTGTTCTTATTGTATATATATTGCTGTTTCTTCATATATTCTTGTAGTACGCCTGATGAAGGGACAGGTGATGCCTCGAAAGCTCGCTATGTAACATCATTACTTCTATTTTTGTTAGCCATTAAAAGGTATCAAACCTGCAATACTCTTATTTTGTTACTCTTAATGAGAGCACTAAACTAGTTTTCTATTGGCTAACACGGTGCCAGACTTTTTTCTTTTTCTTTTGTATACAGATAACTGGTGAATGGTCAATGCAATTGAGTCACTAAACCAGGCTTGTGAAAGTGTGAATAGAAGGAATTACAAGGTTAGATGTGATCTCAACCAGCCAAGACAGTCTCACTTGATTTCACAAGTTATGCCCCCTGTGTTTCATGCCTCATTAGCCTTCTAATGGTGGGATTAGTTGATAGTGTAATACCCAAACCCCTGTGGTGTGTTAATGCTTCAATTATCACCTTTTTGGCTGTTATGTTTGCATGCACTTGAATCAATGTTGATGAGCAACCTTATAACCATGTTACATTCATACATTATTTCACCTTTACAGTAACTGTATGGTTTGCTAATGTCTTAATTTGCATATGAACAAGTACATAAAAACTATTTAGAAACTAAAGCAAAAAATCTCCACCCTGGCACAGTGCATTGTACTTCTGATTTTAATAGATTTTGAGTTTTTAAAAACTCCTCAGTATTTATCCTGTATTTAAATTTAGCATAGCAGACCTCATGTATGGAAATTGAGACAAACAAGATCTGGAGGTCCAGGCTTTTGAGGCCATTGTTGCTCTTTCAATAGTGATAGTTAATGAACACTGCGTGACTGCTGAAGATATATGAATTTTTATTTTATTATTTTGCATGGTATATTCGTTTTTTCTGTATCTTTAGTCGCTAGCTATGACAATAACGACTAACTAATAGGATAGCATATATTAGCTACCAGGGACATCCCGACTCATGGCCATCCAAGGGTACTCAGGAGGTTCCACATACGGGATTGCCCCTATCAGGGCGGCTATTCAGTTTAAAGGTAGGGCATAAATAGTGATAGGGTTAGCAATAGGGATAGTGCCCATAGCTAAATATTAGGCCCAGCCTCTGCCTTTCTAAGCCCTAAAATCAAGTATCAACCTATTAGTATTATTCAATTTTTGTTTTTGTTTAACTGTCATTGGGTTGTATTGGAGGGTCTTTTTGTTTTATTTAAAAATTTTGTATTAAAAGCTAAGTTTTATGGGTGGTAGCCTGTGAATTAGACAGCCTGGATCAGCCAATCATGGAGCAGTAGGCAGACTGCTCATAATGCTCAGACAGAAGAATCACCATTCTGTCTTCAGCTTGTTTTTGTATATGAACAGACATCAAGTTTTTTTTTTTAAACTAAGTTTCTACAGTTCATAGGCTTATTACCAGCACCCCAATAGCATACATTCTGCTTCTGAGCAATTACACATTTCTTTCCCTAAAAACAGTTTAAATTTACCGTTTGTAATTGGGCATATCAATGCATAAAACCTATGTTATCGCTTTAAGATAATTGGTAATTACAGCAAAAGAAATACTGCAATAACACCATTTTTAGACCCATGTTATTGAACAATAATTTTTTTTTGTATTACTGCATCAGACCGTGTAGTTCAAAGATATTTTAATTCAAAATTGCATTGTTATACGAGTGCTAGTGAACACATAGTTTAAAGACATTTTACCACAAACATTGCATGGTTATATCCATGTTAGGGGACATATTGCTGCATCAGACTGTGTCATTCAGAGAAATATCACAAAAAATTTTGTATTGTTATACCTGTGTTGTTGAACACATATTTCTGACATTTTACCGCAAACATTGCATTGTTAAATCTTTTTTAGTGAACGCATTACTGCATCAGACCATGTAATTCAATAACATTTCGCTGCAAAAATTGTATTATTATAACCGTATTAGTAAATGCATAGTTTAAAGATATCTTACTGCAAACATTGCATTGTTATACCCATTAATGAATGCATTACTGCATCAAAATGTGTAGTTCAAATATATTTTACTGTAAAAACTGCATTATTATTGTCAGTACCAGTGCGTAGTGTGTTTGTAGAAGGAGAGGGACATTTAATTATGCCTCTGTTTTTAAATTACAGAAAAGCCAATTGCAATTTTACTAGTACCGTTTAGAAATCTATATACCAAAACAATACCTTTTCATTTATTGCAAACCTGTGTTTTTTCATTTATAAGCCTCACAAAAAAATGTCTGAAAAATAGAAGAATGGAAAAATAAAGACCCAGGCCTCATCATTCGAGGGTCAGAAAGTGGGTAGTAACATCAGTAGGAGCAACAGCCATCTGGCCAGTAGTAGTAATAGTAGGAGGCCAAAATTCTCCCTGGCTTCCAATACATGCCTTATTATTATTGAGGACAAAAAGGATGAGATTGTGGACTGGATGGCTCTCTCCTCCTCTCAGTCACAGCAGGATGATGTAGTTTGGCACCTTCTTTTATCCTAAGAAGAGCCAACAAAACCCCACTATGTGCTATGGAAGATGCTCAAAAGAGTCTCCATATTGATGACGTGTAAGAACAATAGGCATTTGGACTGTCATGAGGTGGTTTAGGCGGAGGCAGGGGACCCCATGGATAGTTATGTTAGTGGTGGTAGTGTTGGCACTTGTAGTGGGGCAGTAGGGGCAGTGGTAACGACAATGGCACTCGAGACAAATACATAGCAAGGAATCGTGAGGGGGCTAAGGAGCCCACAATGACTATCAAAATCTGATAAACATGAGGGTGAGGGTGATGATGATTGTGTGTTGGACAGGACCTGTGAGCCAGATTGGAGTGCTGAGGAAGTAACATGAGAAGAGGAGGGTAGTGGCTGCCGTAACATTGGTAATAAAGAGCAGAGGCAACATACAGCCAAAAGTTGCTGCTACTGGAGGAGGATGAGAAGGTGCAGGAGAAGGTGGAGTAGCTTGTTTAAGATGACGAGGCTGGAGATGATGATGACAATGCCCATAATAACCAATCATCTCAGTGGGAGTTGGACTGCATGCTTGTTTGCTTACGTACTGACAAGTCTATCCTTCATAAGAAGCAATCTGATTATTACTGTATGGCTATGCTTTTAGACACTTGCTATCAAATCAAAATGGTGTGATATTTTCCTTTTGCCAAAATGGAAGCCAAATTGGTTTATTTTATCAGGATATACTGTGTACGCAGCTTACTGCAGCTATTGTAAGCAGATGCATACTGCCCGAGTGTCTAGCCAGAAGGCCTCTCTCTTCCCCCAGCTAAATCACACATCTCCCAGCGTCTCTGCCATCACCAGCAGTACAAGATGCAGCAGCACCAGCCAGTTCAGTATCATCAACATGATGAAGCAATGTTTTCATGTGCCTCCCCATGCTGGCACAAATCAGAAAACAGAGATGTAGCACCTGAATACCCATTTCCTATCTTACCTGGACTATGGGCTTTCTCCAGCACATACCGTGTTCCCTGAACCCATAGACTTCCACTATCTTAAACTTGCCTCAGCCAACCAGTTTACTAGCCATTCAACAGTTTCTGTGCTTTACAAATTACTACAGGCAGTTTATACCACATTTCTCTATCCTAACTGCATCTATTTCTGTCCTTGCCCACAAGGAAAGAATACAAAGGAATGGACTTTTGAAGTGGAGACAGCTTTCTGAGACTATAAGCAAGCTCTTTATTCTGCACTACTTCTTCATCGACTTTATTTCACAAAACAATTCTTCTTGGATATGGAAGCATCTTCCATAGGAGCAGGAGCAGTACTAAAGCAGAAGGCCACCTCTGGCAGGACGGTAACTTGTAGTTTGTAACTTGTAGTCTAAAGCCTTCTCAGCTGCAGAATGAAATTGTTCTTTTGGGTACAGAGAATTGATGACCAGAAAGCTGACATTGGAGGGTGCCAATCATCCAGTCATTATTTATACGGACCAAAAGAATGAATATATATATATATATATATATATATATATATATATTACAAATAAATGTAACGCAGCACTCCTTAGATAAAAAGTGAAAAAATACAAAATTTATTCAACACATGTTGATACAGGCAACGTTTCAGCTCTCTCACAGAGCCATTATCAAGCCAAGTGAAACACATAATAAAATGACTGTGCATACATAGAAACATTTCAGGAAGTAATCAATGCTAATTTCCTGTTTAATTCCATACTGGTGCATATAAAAACTCCATACTAAACAATTCATTCTCTTGTGACAATTCATAGTGCAGCAACCATCGGATCCCCTCAGGTATAGTGTATCACATTTCTGTGATTGTCTTCAATTTCATAGTGCTTCATGTACTGTATACTCATGTTTTCCCAAATAACGAAAGTGATTAAAACATCCATGGCTTACTCCAACATAATTCACACCTGTTAGAAAACTGCAACACAGGAATCCATAAAATTCAGTTACCTTATGCTCTCACGGCACTATATCACAGATGGAGCGTTCCCCCATCTCGGCATGTCTCTCTGTACACTGCGCCTGCACTGCCCTCATACCGCCGTGCGTCATCACCCGGTGTTAGAGGCAGGCCAATCTCGCAGCATGCTCTCACAGCGCTACATTAAATATGGAGCGTTCCCCCAACTTGACCTGTCTCCCTGTTCACTACGCCTGCGCCACCATCGCATCGCAGCGCATCACAAACCCGGGTGGACCAACACTGCAACACGCGCATGCCCAACTCAGCCTCCCGCCCTGCACCCCACGCCTGCAACAGGGCGAACACCGAAGGAGCACCAAAGTCTGGAAACCTGGTCAACCATCAGTATTACATCGCGCAGCGTCTTCATGTCGCCCAAGATTCTCTATACATGAAAGTGCTGTATTCACTAGAAGCAGCAATAAAACCTTGTATTGACCCCAGCCTGAATTACATAATCATTATAATCGTTACCTGTATTTATTGAGGACTATATTAGATATGGTATTGACCACAATCTATGTGACCTCCCGGGAATACTGCCCGGTATATTCAACACATGAACATTTGCATACGTATACTCACATATTAAAGTCCCTCTGTAATAATGGTAACGATTAATATTATAAGATAAGTGAAATGGATAAAACCTGGGTAAGCGATCTCTCCCACAGGTGTCCACAACTCTCAATAAGTAACTGCGGAATATAAAAAAATATCATAAATAAGTTGCACAATCCTTATATCATAATGTATCATCTACAATGACTCGAGTGTCACCAGAGGTGGTCCTGAGACGGAATTACTTCAGTTTTGGGGACACCTTTTACCAACAATTACGTGGTGTGGCCATAGGCTCTAACGTGGCACCCACGTATGCCAACATGTTCATGGCGGAGGTGAAGGACAGACTCATTTACAGGTCAACCTTCTTTGGGGGGGCTCAGTGTTGGTGGCGCTACATCAACGACATCTTTGTGATTTGGGGTGGATCCCGCGATGAATTGCAACTATTTTTTCAGCACCCCAACAGTATGGTACCATGTCAAGAATTCACCATGACAGTCTCTCCAGTCGATTTGCAATTCCTGGATGTTATGGTACATCTTAAGGATGGGGCAATTGAGACAGACATTTTTCATAAGCCTACAGACAGAAATAATTTACTGAAGTTTGACAGTAACCATCCACGACGGATGGTGGAATCACTACCCTGGAGCCAACTGTTGAGGGTGAGACGGGTGGTGTCTGAAAAGGAGCTGTTTAAGACAAGAGTGGATGAGATGGGAAATTCTTGGATAGGGGTTATCCGCATCAACTAGTGGAGAGGATAACACAAAGGGTGGGAGCTGTTGACCGTGAGTCCACGTTCCAAGGGAAGAAGAGAGGCAGGGACCAGAAACAGATCCCTTTTGTCTCCACATATGGAGCCCAGAGTGGGGATATAGCACGCATCATACGTAAGGAGTGGCACATTCTACAGAAAGGGTTACCCGCGATCGTTGAATTTGAGAGTTTCCCCATGATGGAGTACAAGAGAGGCACCAACCTACGTGACAAACTGGTTAAGACAGAGGTTGGGGATGCCCAGGGGGATGGACAAAGGTATCTGGCACCAAGGAAGTTAGGATGTTATCCTTGCCTTGGTTGCTGCAACTGCGGCAACATGGTGAAGGGAGATACCTTTGCCCATCCCTACAGTGGCAAAACGTACAAGATCAAAGATTTTTTTACATGTAGATCACGTGATGTAGTATATATGATCACGTGCCCATGTGCTCTCATCTACATAGGTGAGACCACAATGGAAGCTCGGAAACGGATCAATTCCCACAAAAGTAATATCAGAAGGGCCCAAGTAGACAAGCCTGTGGCAAAACATTTCTTGGAGCGTGGACACTCGGTCAACCAGCTTCGGTTCCGAATCATAGACTCAGTTGGTAAAATGAGATGTGGTGGTGATAAGGATCGGATCCTACGTAAAAAGGAACTGAAGTGGATCTTCGAATTAGGAGCACTTCAGCCCTTTGGGATGAATCTGGATTTCTATGTGGGGAACTTGTAGGTGACCCTAGTGACCTTTATAAGAATCTGTTATCTGTATAGTGTTTTTAATTGATAACAGTTTTTTCACTTGTTTTACATGCATTGATGTTCACTTTTTTATTCTAGTTAACACTGCTTCATGATGCACCTGATTGAAGAACTGGCCCCCCTCCGCTAGGATCTCTGGCGCATTTGTATGGGATTCCTGCATAGGCAACAGAGACGTGGGCGGGCTGCTCTCTGCGCATCCCTAGCAACGATGCGCTCACTGGGTGAGGATTGGGAAGAGTTCCAACGTCACTATGATCGCTTGGGCGTGTTTGCTTGCGACTGCCTGAGGATGCGCTGGAAACGTGCATCATGAAGGTATGTGGATGGCTGGATCTTATGCCCTGTATGGGCGAATACTATGATATTGTAAATGCGCACGCATACACACACCTGAGACATAGTGAGCAATTAACTGAATATGTAATTGGCTACAGCAGTGAGTGTGGGTGTGGCTTATGGTTTTTAAACAGGATCTTTTAGAGCACACTTGGTGTTTGATAAAGGCTATGTGTTAGCCGAAACATAACAACCCTGTAACACGTTTTTGTTCACCTAAGCGGTTCCCAATAAAGGGATTTTTGTACCGGACATGCTGCCTCCATCATCATTCATTGGACGCCAGACACAAGGGTAGCAGCAATTTGTGCGCCATCCATTACCTACCTCAGTTGATCATTCCTGAGGTCACTCTAAATTCTATGTTTAACCCTTTAGGTTTGAGTGTATCCAAGCGATGGATCCACCTCAATTCGCATTTTTTTTAGGAGGGACACCCTGTCTCCCCCCCTCTTTGGCATGGCCACATGATCAAGTATCATAAACCTAAGTTCCTGTTCTTTATGTTTGTACTCACTAAAGTGTTTAGATATCGGGAGGTCTTTCCTCTCATTTCTAATACTAAACCTGTGATTGTTCAAACGTGTCTTCACGTCTGTGGTTGTCTCCCCCACATACAGCAGCTTGCAGGGGCACCACAAGACATACACCACCCACGAAGAATCACAGGTAAGATAATGTCTAATTACGCACTTTTCTCCTGTTGCTGGATGTATAAACTCCTTCCCTTTTTGCATCAATTTACAGTTTACACAGTTCAGGCAGGGATAACTGCCATTGTTTTTAGTTTTGAAAAAAGTCGTAAGTGTACTTGTTCTGGAACACTCGTCCTCACCACTCTATCTTTGATGTTTCGAGTCCTTCTATAGGACATCAGTGGGGCCTCTTTAAAAGCCAACATGTTCGGGTACCCACTCTGTAGTATACCCCAGTGTCGCCTAATGATATGTTGAACTTTGAGACTGTCTTCATTGTATGTGGATACAAATGGTACCCGGTTAGGACTTTTCTTGGGGCATGCTTTTTTCACCTCCTCCCGAGGGATCGATTTTACTTTATTAATATGCCCCTTCACTAATGTTGAGGGATATCCCCTTTCTAGGAACGAGTCCCCCATTTTTTCCAAGGCTTTATTTAAATTATTTTCCTCATCTACAATCCTTTTAACCGGTAACATTTGACTATATGGGAGCAATTTAATCATCCTGGTCGGATGTCAACTTGTATATTGTAACAGAGTATTTTTATCAGTTTCCTAAACATGCAAATCTGTGTGCAACTGCCCATTCTTTATATACACCTGTGTATCCAGAAATTGTATTCTTTCACTGAATGCCACTAATGTGAACTTGATATGTTCATCCGTATTATTAAGGAACACATGAAACTCAGATAAAACATCTTGGGTTCCAGTCCAGATGAGGAACACATCATCTATGTACCTCCACCACATAAGCACATGTCTATAGTGGGGAGACACATAGACAAGGCGCTCCTCAAGAGAATATTTGCATAAGTGGGCGCGACATTAGAGCCCATAGCCGCGCCCACACGCTGCAAATAAAATCTGTCCTGGAACCCAGAATAATTGCACCTTAATGTAAGTTCCAAGAGATCCAGAAGAAAGCGTTTACTCTGTACAGAATACATAGATCCTTCGAATGCCCTACCCACAGCTTGCAATCCCTCTCCATGGTCAATGGATGTATAGGATGACACTATATCAAATGACGCCAAAATACTACCATCTGGTACTTTAACTGTTGATATCTTCTCCAAAAAATCACCTGTGTCCCTGACATATGATTTTGCCCCAATAGCAAATTCCCTTAATGCTCTGTCCAAAAATATAGCAATATTGGACAGGATAGATTCCCTCCCCGAAATAATCGGGCATCCTGGAGGGTTATCTAAACGTGTATGTATTTTAGGCAATACATATCAAAGGGACAACAGGCGACTTAACAATCAAAAATTCTTTCAGTTGTTTGTCTATAATCCCTTTTCAGCTTTTGTTAGTATCACCTCTATCCTCTTGGCTATGTCAAACTTAGGATCCCTCTTTAACAATTCATATGTGTCTCCTGTCTGTAATTGACGTTCTATCTCTTGAACGTATTTGGATGTGTCCATCACCACGATTCCACCATACTTGTCCACTGGTTTTATGGTGAGATCATGGTTATTGGACAACCCCTGCAACGCATTCATTTCCTCAGTAGTAATATTGGGTTTAGTTAATGGGGTACCACGTAGCCCATCCTTAAGCTCAGTGATATCCCTCTTAACACACTCAATGAAGGACTCCATGACGTGAATTAATCAAAGGTGTAAAATCACTTTTAACATACAAATCAAATTGCTTCAAAGTCAGTGGATCTCCCGTTGCACAGGGCACCACATCTACTCTGTTTCTAGCGGAGTTGGAGTCGAACTACACCCTCAGTTTTAAAGCCCTGAAGAAGCGGTTCAAGTCCAACTCCAGCTGGAACCAATCCATTTTAGACTGTGGACAAAATGACAACCCCTTATTTAAGACTTTCACTTCCGTAATATTTAACTCATATGATGATATAGTTATCACTGCATTATGTGGAATTATTTCTTTCTCTGTATTTTGGAAGTCATTTGTCTCTGTGGACGTTGTGGCTTGTTTCTTCCGGGATCGATGGCGACGACATCCTCCCCTCCTTGTATGGTTTCCGTGGGGGGACAGCTGTCTCCTAAAAAGGGAACATGAACAAACTTGTTGGTATTCAGCTCATTTTCCTCCTGTTCACCCCTCATATCACGCTTGGAATACTGAAACTTCTTATAAGGTCTTTTTGGATATGTCCTTGCATTTTTTTGTGTCTCCTCCCATACATATACTCGTCCGGTCTTATAATCCTGTTCATCTCGATACCATTTTGCAAGTTTTGTATCCTCCAATTCATTGCACATTTTAGATAAAAAAGATTGTTGCTTTTGCAGAAAGACCACCCACTCATCTTCTGTTGTATTAGTTCTCAATGAGTTTTCAAGAACTTGCATCCTCTCTTTAGATGCCACCACATCCTTCTGCAGATATTCAATATTAAGGAGAATAATATCAAGTGCATATTTATAAAAAAATGGCCTCAAATTTAGCACGAAATTCAGCATCTTGTGTAAACACATTAGGTTTCAACCGTGTCCTTATACCCAAGGGTGTAGCTAACGGCTCATGGGCCCTGGTGCAAGAGTTCAGCTTGGGCCCCCCTTCCCTCAGTGCGTTGTGTGTCTTCTTATGTGGCACAAGGGTCTTTGGGCCCCCTAAGGCTCCTGGGCCCAGTAGCGACTGCTACCTCTGCACCCCCTATAGCTACGCCCATGCTTATACCTCTCGGGATCCGGTTATGTTTATGATATTGTGCTAGTTTTAACATATGTAATTCAAGCGAAAGATTCTTTTTTGTCACATTCTCATAGTCCCTTTTGAGATTTGTTACCGAGGGTACATTCGAAAAGATGGCCTCACCCTCTACCGCTCCCATAATCCTTTCCACATCCGAGTCATTGTATGAAAAAACATGTGCTTCATGGTTAACTGTAGAATTCTCCATACCTTATTGCAATGAACTTACAGGTTCCCAACAGACCTTTACTTTTTCCACGGGTGCAAAGCCTTGAAAACCAAAAGTATATCCAAAAGATGGCAGGGCAGCACTCCTCACTTCAAGTGATGCAAATGATTCAGGTGCCAGCGTTTTCCCCTGGGTACTCTGGTATTCTGCAGTTACTTATTGAGAGTTGTGAACATCTGTGGGAGAGATCGCTTACCCAGGTTTTATCCATTTCAGTTACCTTATAATATTAATCGTTACCATTATTACAGAGGGACTTTAATATGTGAGTATACAGTCAGATCCATAAATATTGGGACATCGACACAATTCTAACATTTTTGGCTCTATACAACACCACAATGGATTTGAAATAAAACAAACAATATGTGCTTTAACTGCAGACTGTCAGCTTTAATTTGAGGGTAATTACATCCAAATCAGGTGAACGGTGTAGGAATTACAACAGTTTGCATATGTGCCTCCCACTTGTTAAGGGACCAAAAGTAATGGGACAGAATAATAATCATAAATCAAACTTTCACTTTTTAATACTTGGTAGCAAATCCTTTGCAGTCAATTACAGCCTGAAGTCTGGAACGCATAAATATCACCAGACGCTGTGTTTCATCCATTGTGATGCTCTGCCAGTTTTGTCTTCAGGTCAGGTGATTGACTTGGCCATTGCATAACATTGCACTTCTTTCCTTTAAAAAACTCTTTGGTTGCTTTTGCAGTATGGTTTGGGTCATTGTCCATCTGCACTGTGAAGCGCCTTCCAATGAGTTCTGAAGCATTTGGCTGAATATGAGCAGATAATATTGCCCGAAACACTTCAGAATTCATCCTGCTGCTTTTGTCAGCAGTCACATTATCAATAAATACAAGAGAACCAGTTCCATTGGCAGCCATACATGCCCACGCAATGACACTACCACCACCATGCTTCACTGATGAGGTGGTATGCTTAGGATCATAAGCAGTTCTTTTCCTTCTCCATGCTCTTCCCTTCCCATCACTCTGGTACACGTTGATCTTGGTCCCATTTGTCCTTAGGATGTTGTTACAGAACTGTGAAGACTTTTTTAGATGTCGTTTGGCAAACTATAATCTGGCCTTCCTGTTTTTGAGGCTCACCAATGCTTTACATCTTGTGGTAAACCCTCTGTATTCAATCTGGTGAAGTCTTCTCTTGATTGTTGACTTTGACACACATACACCTACCTCCTGGAGAGTGTTCTTGATCTGGCCAACTTTTGTTTTCTTCACCAGTGAAAGAATTCTTCGGTCATCCACCACAGTTGTTTTCCGTGGTCTTCCGGGTCTTTTGGTGTTGCTGAGCTCACCGGTGCGTTCCTTCTTTTTAAGAATGTTCCAAACAGTTGTTTTGGCCACGCCTAATGTTTTTGCTATCTCTCTGATGGGTTTGTTTTGTTTTTTCAGCCAAATCATGGCTTATATCACTGAACGTGACAGCTCTTTGGATCTCATCTTGAGAGTTAACAGCAACAGATTCCAAATGCAAATAGCACACTTGAAATTAACTCTGGACCTTTTATCTGCTCATTGTAATTGGGATAATGAGGGAATACCTGGCCATGGAACAGCTGAGAAGCCAATTGTTCCATTACTTTTGGTCCCTTAACAAGTGGGAGCAACATATGCAAACTGTTGTAATTCCTACACTGTTCACCTGATTTGGATATATATAGCTGACAGTCTGCAGTTAAAGCACATCTTGTTCGTTTCATTTCAAATCCATTGTGGTGGTGTATAGAGCTAAAAATGTTAGAATTGTGTCGATGTCCCAATATTTATGGACCTGACTGTATGTATGCAAATGTTCATGTGTTGAATATACCGGGCAGGATTCCCGGGAGGTCACATAGATTGTGGTCAATACCATATCTAATATAGTCCTCAATAAATACAGGTAACGATTATGTAATTCAGGCTGGGGTCAATACAAGGTTTTATTGCTGCTTCTAGTGAATACAGCACTTTCATGTATAGAGAATCTTGGGTGACATGAAGACGCTGCGCGATGTAATACTGATGGTTGACCAGGTTTCCAGAGTTGGTAACTTTGGTGCTCCTTCGGTGTTCGCCCTGTTGCATGCGTGGGGTGCAGGGTGGGAGGCTGAGTTGGGCATGCGCGTGTTGCAGTGTTGGTCCGCCCGGGTTTGTGATGCGCTGCGATGCGATGGTGACGCAGGCCTAGTGAACAGGGAGACACGCCGAGTTGGGAAAATGCTCCATCTTAATGTAGCGCTGTGAGAGCATGCTGTGAGATTGGCCTGCCTCTAACACCGGGTAATGACGCACGGCGGTATGAGGGCAGTGCAGGCGCAGTGTACAGAGAGACATGCCGAGATGGGGGAACGCTCCATCTGTGATATAGTGCCTTGAGAGCATAAGGTAACTGAATTTTATGGATTCCTGTGTTGCGGTTTTCTTACAGGTGTGAATTATGTTGGAGCAAGCGATGGATGTTTTAATCACTTTCACTATTTGGGAAAACATGAGTATTCAGTACATGAAGCACTATGAAATTGAAGACAATCACGGAAATGTGATACACTATACCTGAGGGGATCGGATGGTTGCTGCACTATGAATTGTCACAAGAGAATTAATTGTTTTGTATGGAGTTTTTATATGCACCAGTATGGAATTAAACAGGAAATTAGCACTTATTACTTCCTGAAATGTTTCTATATATGCACAGTCATTTTATTATGTGTTTCACTTGGCTTGATAATGGCTCTGTGAGAGAGCTGAAACGGTGTGTCATGAGGGTGTCAAGAGCCACGTCTGACTCCGTTATACCCGGGGTCAGGAAGTCGCAGCAGGTGGCTGCGCGCTCTATGTCTAAAGATCGCGCTGTTACTTAATGGTAGCTTTCTGTGTTTGCCTTGCAATCCTTTTTGTCTCACTCAGGGATCCGTAGCTTCTTCTCCTCAGCTGTTTCTTGTCCGGCACTCCCAACCTCTTTATATTCCCCTCTCACACTTCTCTGGTTGCCAGATATAGAGCTTCCTGCCTGGACTTCTATACTGACCCACTGGAGCTGAGAAGCTGTGATTCCTGGTTGTCGTACCAGAGCATTACCCTCCGGATCCCTGTTGGTTCTTTGTTGTCGCCCACCTGGGACTATATGTTTTGTCAGTATTGTCTGTCCTCTCCCTGGTGTTTCCCTTTAGTGTTAGTGGTGCGGACTAGTGTTCCCACCGCCCTATTCACTACTTAGGGCTCATCTTAGGGAAAGCCAGGGTTTAGGCACGTGATCGGCATACGGGTGAGAAACCCATCTAGGGACGTCAGGGCAGTCAGGTGCCAGCCTCAAAGTGAGTTAGGGGTCACCATCTTTCCCTCTCCCTTGGACAGGGCCTTCCTTTTCCCTCCCTTTGCGTCACGTATGTGATCGGCACGCTGGTCGTGATATTATATCTGGCCCTTATTTTAATTTTATTTTTTTCTGCCTATTTAGAATCCAGCATGGATCCTATTGCCGCTTTGACAAAGCAACTTCAAGGCCTGTCTTTGGAGGTGGCAGGATTGAAGGCGTCGGTCCTCCAGCAACAGCAGCAATTGCAGCAGACCGCAAGTCCAGCAGTTGCTATGGGTAACCAGGTTGCTCCGGAACCCAAGGTTGTTCTTCCTGACAGATTTTCTGGGGGAAGGGACAAATTTGTAACGTTCCGTGAGGCCTGTAAGTTATATTTTAGGCTGCGCCCCTACTCCTCTGGTAATGAAGAACAGCGGGTGGGGATTGTTATTTCCCTGCTTCAGGGGGACCCGCAATCCTGGGAGTTCTCTTTACCCACTGATTCTCCGGTTCTCCGGTCTGTGGAGGAATTTTTTGGGGCTTTGGGTCTCATATATGATGACCCTGACCGAGTCACACTAGCTGAGTCGAACTTACGGAGACTCCTACAGGGAGAGCAGCCAGCAGAGGAGTATTGCTCAGAGTTCCGTAGGTGGGCTACGGATATCCAGTGGAATGATCCGGCTCTCAGGAGTCAGTTTTGCTCTGGGTCATCCGAAAGGGTTAGGGATGCGCTTGCGCTGTATGAGACCCCCTTTTCCCTTGATGCTGTTATGTCCCTTTCTATCAGAATAGATAGACATCTTGGGACAGATTGAAAGATCCTGAGCAATTAGTAACCCCTCCCAAGCAGCAGCTGTCTGTACGGACCTAGATGAGCCTATGCAGCGAAGAGGAACGGTTTTTGTCATCTCTTTCATCTGTATGGCAGAAAGTGCAAGCTAACTTGAAAAATATGGGAGGCAAATATAAATGCATGGCTGATAAGAAACGATCGCCAGGTCCGGACCTAGGAGTAAATGACTATGTGTGGTTATCTACTAGGAATATTAAGTTAAAGGTTCCTTCTTGGAAACTGGGTCCTAGGTTCATTGGTCCTTACAAAATAGTAGCCATAATTAACCCCGTGGCTTTTCGCCTGGAGCTACCTCAAACTTTTGAAATCCATAATGTCTTCCATAAGTCGTTACTCAAAAAGTATGTTCCACCTCTAGAACCGTCACCGCTGCCACCCCCTCCTGTTATTGTTGATGGTAATCTAGAGTTTCAAATATCCAAAATTGTTGATTCTCGTCGGGTCCGCTGCTCTCTTCAATAGTTGGTGCATTAGAGGGGTATCGGTCCCGAGGAAAGAATGTGGGTTCCAGCGTCAGAGGTAAATGCCGACAGGTTAGTTCGGGCTTTTCATGCCTCTCATCCTGAGAGACCTGGTCCTGAGTGTCCGGAGGCCCCTCGTGGAAAGGGGGGTACTGTCACGAGGGAGCCGCGTCTGACTCCGTTATACCCGGGGTCAGGAAGTCGCAGCAGGTGGCTGCGCGCACTATGTCTAAAGATTGCGCTGTTACTTAATGGTAGCTTTCTGTGTTTGCCTGGTTTGCCTGGTTGTTGTACCAGAGCATTACCCTCTGGATCCCTGTTGGTTGTTTGTTGTCACCCACCTGGGACTATATGTTTTGTAAGTATTGTCTGTCCTCTCCCTGGTGTTTCCCTTTAGTGTTAGTGGTGCGGACTAGTGTTCCCACTGCCCTATTCACTACTTAGGGCTCATCTTAGGGAAAGCCAGGGTTTAGGCACGTGATCGGCGTACGGGTGAGAAACCAGTCTAGGGACGTCAGGGCAGTTAGGGGTCACCATCTTTCCCTCTCCCTTGGACAGGGCCTTCCTTTTCCCTCCCTTTGCATCACGTATGTGATTGGCACGCCGGTCGTGATATTGTGCCTGTATCAACATGTGTTGAATACATTTTGTATTTTTTCACTTTTTATCTAAGGAGTGCTGCGTTACATTTATTTGGATTGTGTTTGGACCCAGGACCCAGGACCCAGGGGAAAACGCTGGCACCTGAATCATTTGCATCACTTGAAGTGAGGAGTGCTGCCCTGCCATATTTTGGATATATATATATATATAGTACAGACCAAAAGTTTGGACACACCTTCTCATTCAAAGAGTTTTCTTTATTTTCAACACTATGAAGGCATCAAAACTATGAATTAACACATGTGGAATTATATACATAACAAACAAGTGTGAAACAACTGAAAATATGTCATATTCTAGGTTCTTCAAAGTAGCCACCTTTTGCTTTGATTACTGCTTTGCACGCTCTTGGCATTCTCTTGATGAGCTTCAAGAGATAGTCCCCTGAAATGGTCTTCCAACAGTCTTGAAGGAGTTCCCAGAGATGCTTAGCAATTGTTGGCCCTTTTGCCTTCATTCTGCGGTCCAGCTCACCCCAAACCATCTCGATTTGGTTCAGGTCCGGTGACTGTGGAGGCCAGGTCATCTGGCGCAGCACCCCATCACTCTCCTTCATGGTCAAATAGCCCTTACTTTCAAAGTTTTCCCAATTTTTCGGCTGACTGACTGACCTTCATTTCTTAAAGTAATGATGGCCACTCGTTTTTCTTTACTTAGCTGCTTTTTTCATGCCATAATACAAATTCTAACAGTCTATTCAGTAGGACTATCAGCTATGTATCCACCTGACTTCTCCTCAACGCAACTGATGGTCCCAACCCCATTTATAAGGCAAGAAATGGCCCTTATTAAACCTGACAGGGCACACCTATGAAGTGAAAACCATTTCAGGGGACTACCTCTTGAAGCTCATCAAGAGAATGCCAAGAGCGTGCAAAGCAGTAATCAAAGCAAAAGGTGGCTACTTTGAAGAACCTAGAATATGACATATTTTCAGTTGTTTCACACTTGTTTGTTATGTATATAATTCCACATGTGTTAATTCATAGTTTTGATGCCTTCCGTGTGAATCTACAATTTTCATAGTCATGAAAATAAAGAAAACTCTTTGAATGAGAAGGTGTGTCCAAACTTTTGGTCTGTACTGTAAATATATACAGTCGTGGCCAAAAGTTTTGAGAATGACACAAATATTCGTTTTCACAAAGTTTGCTGCTAAACTGCTTTTAGATCTTTGTTTCAGTTGTTTCTGTGATGTAGTGAAATATAATTACACGCACTTCATACGTTTCAAAGGCTTTTATCGACAATTACATGACATTTATGCAAAGAGTCAGTATTTGCAGTGTTGGCCCTTTCTTTTTCAGGACCTCTGCAATTCGACTGGGCATGCTCTCAATCAACTTCTGGGCCAATTCCTGACGGATAGCAACCCATTCTTTTATAATCACTTCTTGGAGTTGGTCAGAATTAGTGGGTTTTTGTTTTTCCACCCGCCTCTTGAGGATTGACCACAAGTTCTCAATGGGATTAAGATTTGGGCAGTTTCCAGGCCATGGACCCAAAATGTCAATGTTTTGGTCCCCAAGCCACTTAGTTATCACTTTTGCCTTATGGCACAGTGCTCCATCGTGCTGGAAAATGCATTGTTCTTCACCAAACTGTTGTTTGATTGTTGGAAGAAGTTGCTGTTGGAGGGTGTTTTGGTACCATTCTTTATTCATGGCTGTGTTTTTGGGCAAAATTGTGAGTGAGCCCACTCCCTTGGATGAGAAGCAACCCCACACATGAATGGTCTCAGGATGCTTTACTGTTGGCATGACACAGGACTGATGGTAGTGCTCACCTTTTCTTCTCCGGACAAGCCTTTTTCCAGATACCCGAAACAAACGGAAAGAGGCTTCATCGGAGAATATGACTTTGCCCCAGTCCTCAGCAGTCCATTCACCATACTTTCTGCAGAAGATCAATCTGTCCCTGATGTTTTTTTTGGAGAGAAGTGGCTTCTTTGGTGCCCTTCTTGACACCAGGCCATCTTCCAAAAGTCTTCGCCTCACTGTGCGTGCAGATGCGCTCACACCTGCCTGCTGCCATTCCTGAGCAAGCTCTGCACTGGTGGCACTCCGATCCCGCAGCTGAATCCTCTTTAGGAGACGCTTGCTGGACTTTCTTGGACGCCCTGAAGCCTTCTTAACAAGAATTGAACCTCTTTCCTTGAAGTTCTTGATGATCCTATAAATTGTTGATTGAGGTGCAATCTTAGTAGCCACAATATCCTTGCCTGTGAAGCCATTTTTATGCAACACAATGATGGCTGCACGCGTTTCTTTGCAGGTCACCATGGTTAACAATGGAAGAACAATGATTTCAAGCATCACCCTCCTTTTAACATGTCAAGTCTGCCATTTTAACCCAATCAGCCAGACATAATGATCTCCAGCCTTATGCTCGTCAACATTCTCGCCTGAGTTAACAAGACGATTACTGAAATGATCTCAGCAGGTCCTTTAATGACAGCAATGAAATGCAGTGGAAAGGTTTTTTTGGGATTAAGTTAATTTTCATGGCAAAGAAGGACTATGCAATTCATCTGATCACTCTTCATAACATTCTGGAGTATATGCAAATTGCTATTATAAAAACTTAAGCAGCAACTTTTCCAATTTCCAATATTTATGTAATTCTCTAAACTTTTGGCCACGACTGTATATATATATATATATATATATAGTGGTGTTTCACAGGGTGAAGTAATTGAGGTTATATATGTGTCTCCCAGGTTCTTAGCATATGCTGAAGAAAGTTATTTAGGAAAGGGTTAAAAAACCTAAGCCTGGGTCCTGATGAGCTGCACCTGGGGAGTTGCTAGATAACTGGGCTGACAACACACTTGCTCAGAACTTCCTGGCAGTGAGAGAAGCCACATCTCACTGGGGGACCCTTAAGGTCCAGAGCCTGCAAACTGCAAGTATCACAGGTTGCTGTTCAGACAGCGTGCTTATTTTGGGTGGACTGAGAATAGCTCATCCACATCCTAGAGAGGGACCTATTGTTTAGTTAGAGCCTGGATAAGGCTAGGTGTTCCGTTTATGTTTTGTGTTTTAATGCAACCTGTGAAATAAAGCTGGCAGGACGCCAGTTGAAATGCACTTCTGTCTCCTGAGGTCTCCTTGTGCGAAATAATCTGACTAATCCCACTACCTTTTCACCTCTGGAAAGGGGAGCTAAATTACGGACTATCACAACTGGTGTCGGATGCGGGCAACGACACCTCAGAAAAGCTGAATGCTGCAGTGCTGTGTGGGAACCTAAAGGGCCAGAAGCCTGTATGCTCAGTGGAACAGGTGCTGCTGAATACTGCAAAAAAAAAAAAAAAAAAAACCTGTGTGGAGTTAAAGGGGGCTTGCTGCTGGAAATTTTTCTGGTCCTTGAGCAGCTGGTTGCTAAGGGTAACAGCTGCATATGAATTGTTTCTGGACTTGGTAACAGGTTTATGTTCTGGGTAAAACCTGCTACGTTGCTGCAGAGAGAGACTCCTGACATGGAGGATATGTTTAAAGCTTTGCTGCAAGCCACCGCAGCCCAGCAACATGCAAACAAAGTGCAGCAAGAAGCTAATCGGCAGACAGAGGATCTGGCGCGGTCTATGGCAATGCAACTTACTGCTCTAACCGGGGAAAAAGGACATTTGTGCTGGGAACTACCTACAAAAGATGGCTGCCACGGATGATGTGGAGGCTTATTTGATGACCTTTGAGCGCACCGCTGAGCGTGAAATGTGGCCACCAGATCAGTGGGTGGGGTTGATAGCCCCCTTTCTGAGTGGAGAGGCTCAGAAGTCTTATTATAATTTGGATCTTGCCTACGCTCAGGATTACTGTAAGCTGAAAGCGGAGATTTTGGCCCGTTTGGGAGTTACTTTGTTGGTTCGGGCCCAAAGAGTGCACCATTGGGTTTTTCAGGCAGACAAACCAGCTCGCTCCCAAATGTACGACCTGGTACACTAAACCAAGAAGTGGTTACAACCAGATGTTCTATCGGCTCCAGAGGTTTTCCAACGTGTGGTAGTGGACAGATATTGTAGAGCCCTTCCACCTGAAATATGCAAGTGGGTTACCCACGGTGACCCTAACAGCGCAGATGATTTGGTCTCTCTGGTGGAAAGATATGCTGCGGCAGAGGACCTGTTACAAAAGCCCCGCCTAACCCTGGAAAGTGCCTGGCAGGCGGGTGCTCCTGCGAGGGGTAGGGCCCCTAAAAGGGACACAAGGTCCAAAGCTGAACTCTGGCCGGAACGCTCCGAAAGGTCCAAGTCTGACTTTCTGAGACCAGAACCTATCAAATGCTTCCGGTGTAAGGAACCAGGACATATTGCTGCTAACTGTCCGTTAACCTGAGAACCCATGCAGTGTGATATGAGTGCTATGCCAAATATGAAATCGATGTTTGCCTAAGGGGTTTGTTCTATTGGGACCCCTGAAAAGGTCGATAAACATCTGTGTCCTGTGTCAGTAGAGGGGAGAGAGGTGCAGGCTCTCCTGGATACTGGCAGTATGATCACGTTAGTCAAAGCCAGTTTGGTAAACTTTGATAGCTTACAGACCCAGTCAGTAGGGGTCACCTGTATTCATGGGGAAACTCGTGAGTATAATACGGCACGGGTTACCATAGGAACTGTGCTCAAACAGGTAACCTGTCAGGTAGCGATAATACCCACTCTCATGTATGACGTAATACTGGGGAGGGATTTTCCTTTTTTCTGGGAATTGTGGGAAAAGAGGGTTAAAGAGCCAACAGTGGTTACAATCTCTGGAGAAAGGGCAACAGGAGTCACAGAACCTGAGCTTCTTCATGAGGTTCTCTCATCTCCTGATAGGGCAGTTTTTCCTTTTGATGTAATGTCTGGGGACACCGAAACCACTGATGTAAGTGGGGAGCCAGAGGAGAGGGTTGACAATGTCTTAGCGGATATAAAGGTTTCACGCGACAATTTTGCCACAGCGCAGCTGAATGACCCTACTTTAGTTTGGGCCGGGGAAAATGTAAAAATAATAAATGGAGTTCTGGTTTACCCAGGTGTCACGCTTGCTTATCCCCATATCGCGATGCAAAATAACTTACTGTATCAGGTACACAAGCAAGGCGAAGACATCATAGAACAACTGATAGTTCCCAAGCCATTTAGGAAGATGGTCTTGAATCTAGCACATAGTCATTTGTTGGGGGGACATCTGGGGATGGAAAAGACAAAAGAATTTTAATGCTTTTCTTTTGGCCAGGGCTAGTAGCAGAGGTATGAGATTACTGTGCGTCTTGTCCCGAGTGCCAATATACAGCTCCGTCCCCTAACTTTAAAAGCCCATTGGTACCCTTACCCATTGTGGAAGTGCGAATAGCTATGGATCTGTTAGGCCCTATGGTGAAAGCGGCTCGCGGACATCAGTACATACTGGTGATCCTAGACTGCGCCACCAGATATCCAGAAGCTATTCCATTAAGAAATATGACGACAAAGACCATAGCCAAGGAGTTGGTCCTGGTGTTCAGTAGGGTTGGGATCCCTAAAGAGATCTTAACGGATCAGGGTACCCCATTTATGTCCAGGGTGACCAAAGAATTATGTCGCCTATTCAGGGTGAAGAATATCTGAACCTCAGTCTACCGAGGGCTACTCGACGCAGCTAAAGAAACGTGGTAGCAAGAATCTACCCCGTACCGCAGTATAATTGAGCATGTGTCACGGATGCAGGACCGGATCAAGGCAGTCATGCCCTTGGTTCGAGAACATATGCAGCAAGCCCAACACTCCCAAAGTAGAATAAACAGTCCTGATCAAAAGTTTAAGACCACTTGAAAAATGGCAAAAAAATCATATTTATCATGGTTGGATCTTAACAAGGTTCCAAGTAGAGCTTCAACATGCAACAAGAAGAAATGGGAGTGAGACGAAAAAATTTTTGAGCTTTCAATTTAATGAAAACAATGAATAAACTAAAACAGGCTGTTTTTCAGCTGATCAAAAGTTTAGGACCACACCTCCAAAAAAAAACTTAACCCCCCCCCAAAACAGAAATCCAATGAACTCAGTAATGAGTAGATCCGCTGTTATTGTTGATCACTTCAAAAATTAATTTAGGCATGCTTGATGCAAGCGTTCCCATGAGGTGAGTGGGAACATTTCTCCAAGTGGTAAAGACGGCCGCACGAAGGCCATGTACTGTCTGGAACTGTTGTCCATTTTTGTAAACTTCCCTAGCCATCCATTCCCTAAAGGTTCTCAATGGGATTTAGATCAGGGGAACACGCAGGATGGGCCAAAAGAGTGATGTTATTCTCCTGGAAGAAGTCCCTTGTCCTGCGGGCATTGTGTACTGTAGCGTTGTCCTGTTGAAAAAAACTGTCGTTACCATACAGACGAGGGCCCTCAGTCATGAGGAATGCTCTCTGCAACATCTGGACATAGCCAGCGGCCGTTTGACGCCCCTGCACTTCCTGAAGCTCCATTGTTCCACTAAAGGAAAAAGCACCCCAGGCAATTATGGCGCCCCCTCCACTGTGGTGCGTAGAAAACATCTCAGTTGGGATCTGCTTGTCATGCCAGTAACGTTGTAAACCATCAGGACCATCAAGGTTTAATTTTTTCTCATCAGAGAATAAAACTTTCTTCCACCTTCAAATGTCCCATGTTTGTCCAAACGAGCAGTTCTGTGGCATTCAAGGAGACGAGGTCTTTAAAGACGTTTTTTGTTTTTGAAGCCCTTCAGTCTCAGATGCCGTCTGATGGTTATGGGGCTGCAGTCAGCACCAGTAAGGGCCTTAATTTGGGTCGAGGATCGTCCAGTGTCTTGACGGACAGCCAATTGGATCCTCCGGCTTTGCACAGATTTTTGATCAGCTGAAAAACAATCTGTTTCAGTTTAATCGTTATTTTCAATTAATTGAATGCTCAAAAAATGTTTTGTCTCACTCTTATTTCTTCTTGTTGCATGTTGAAGCTCTACTTGGAACCTTGTTAAGATCCAACAATGTAAAATATGATTTTTTTTTGCCATTTTTCAAGTGGTCTTAAACTTTTGATCAGGACTGTATAACCGGGGTGCGAAACTGCTTCATTTTAGTCCAGGGGACTGGGTGCTTGTATTAATACCCACAGTAGATAGCAAATTCGTAGCAAAATGGCAAGGCCTTCACAATTATTAAAAAGATAAGCGAGGTGAACTATCTAGTTCATCAGCCCGGGAAGAGAAAACCCGAACAGAACTATCATATTAACTTGATAAAGCCCTGGAAAGATAGGGAAGCTCTGGTGGTAAACTCGGTACCATGAAGCTACAACGTACCTGAGGTTAGAATTGCTAAATCCCTGTTTCCCCATCAAAAATAGGAATCACAGGAATTCGTTATGAGAAATAACAATTTCTTCTCAGAACTCCCAGGCCTCACTCATGTAATAAAACACGATATTGTCACAGAACCCAGTATTAAGGTGAAAATTAAGCCCTACCGGGTCCCCGAAGCGAGGCGCAAGGTCATTACCCAAGAGATTAACAAGATGTTAGACCTAGGGGTAATGGAAGAGTCCGTAAGTGAGTGATCTAGCCCATCATTTTAATTCCCAAACCTGATGGGTCCATTAGGTTCTGTAATGACTATCGCCAGTTAAACTCAGTCTCAAAGTTTGACGCCTACCCAATGGCGAGCGTAGACAAGCTAATAGACAAGCTGGGTAGTGCTCGGTACTTAACAACATTGGACTTAACTAAAGGGTACTGGTAAATTCCGCTAACTGAAAGGGCCAAGGAAAAGACTGCTTTTTCTGCATCCAGCTGTCATTTCCAATACACTAGGTTGCCATTTGGCCTCCATGGGGCCCCGGCGACATTTCAGCGTATGATGGATAGGACCCTAAGGCCACATATTGGTTATACATTAGCATATCTGGATGATGTAATAATTTACAGTAGCAACTGGGAGTCTCACCTACAAAAAGTGCAGGCGGTCGTGGATTCACTAAGACAGGTGGGTCTCATCGCAAACCCTAAAAAGTATTTGGGATACACCATTGCGCGAGGTCTGATCAAACCCCAGCTAAACAAAATAGACGCAATACAAAACTGGCCTAGACCCCTAAACAAGAAGCAAGTGAGGTCGTTTTTGGGAATTGCAGGGTATTACAGAATGTTTATCCCTAATTTTGCATCTAGAGCGGTTCCCTTAACCGATCTTACAAAAGGAAAAAATTTGGTGATGATAAAATGGACCCCAGAGGCCGAGAGGGCGTTCCAATCCTTGAAACAAGCAAACTGCAAGTATCTCCAGAGCCTGCAAACTGCAAGTATCACAGGTTGCTGTTCAGACAGCGTGCTTATTTTGGGTGGACTGAGAATAGCTCATCCACGTCCTAGAGGGGGACCTATTGTTTAGTTAGAGCCTGGACAAGGCTAGGTGTTCTGTTTATGTTTTGTGTTTTAATGCAACCTGTGAAATAAAGCTGGCAGGAAGCCAGTTGAAATGCACTTCTGTCTCCTGAGGTCTCCTTGTGCGAAATAATCTAACTAATCCCACTACCTTTTCACCTCTGGAAAGGGGAGCTAAATAACGGACTATCACAATATATATATATATATATATATATATATATATATGTAAAAAAGTAACAGCACACCACTAAATGCACTAAAGGTGGATAAACAGGAGAATCTGTGAACAGGGTCAAATACATGACTACCATACTCAAGGGGAGTAGAAGCTCTTAGCGCATATAATTGAGCAAAAATATGTCGGGCCCATCTACCAGACGTCAAGGTGGCTTCTCATCAGATGGGACCTACTCTAACACGGAGTGTCCAGCTCCATTGTTACTCTGATTAAAAGCACCAGCCAGGTGGGCAGTGAGTGCTAAGTTGTTAGAGTAGGTCCCATCTGATGAGAAGCCACCTTGACGTCTGGTAGATGGGCCCGACATATTTTTTATCAATTATATGCGCTATGAGCTTCTACTCCCCTTGATAGTAAGTATGGTAGTCATGTATTTGACCACCTGACCAGTCAATCTGTCCTGTAGGCTGGTTTTAAAGTCAGTATAAAACTGAGTCTGCATAGCACCTACCAGTAGCCATTTGGCTCCAGGAGAAGTATATAGTGGGCTCAGCATGTATGTTGGTACTTGCATCCCTGGATCCGATGAAAGCTGTAATGGCACCGGACGGGGTTAAAAGCAGAGTGTGCTTGGCGTACATGCTGCACCTGCATTCCCTGGACTTTGTGTGGCTGTCATGGCCCACAAACAGGTAGGAACTAGTGTTACGGACCACTCCATAGAGGCGACCTTGACGTGGTGAGTGGCTTATTACGCTTTGGCCAAAATGTACACCAATGCCTCATCCAGCATAGAGGCAGGGCAGAGTGCTGGTTGCAGAGTGCCATTGCATTTGTGTCTTTTTCTTTGTATATATATTTCCCCATAGCAATGTGCACCTACATATAGGGTTGTGCTGATTGAATCCCCCACATTTTTTCTTTGTAGTATATATTGGAGGCGTGGCGATCTCCATGCAGTCATGCACACCTGACCAGTCAATCTGTCCTGTAGGCTGGTTTTGAAGTCAGTATAAAACTGAGTCTGCATAGCACCTACCAGTAGCCATTTGGCTCCAGGAGAAGTATATAGTGGGCTCAGCATGTATGTTGGTACTTGCATCCCTGGATCCGATGAAAGCTGTAATGGCACCGGACGGGGTTAAAAGCAGAGTGTGCTTGGCATACATGCTGCACCTGTATTCCCTGGACTTTGTGTGGCTGTCATGGCCCACAAACAGGTAGTAACTAGTGTTAGGGACCACTCCATAGAGGCGACCTTGACGTGGTGAGTGGCTTATTACGCTTTGGCCAAAATGTACACCAATGCCTCATCCAGCATAGAGGCAGGGCAGAGTGCTGGTTGCAGAGTGCCATTGCATTTGTGTATTTTTCTTTGTATATGTATTTCGCCATAGCAATGTGCACCTACATATAGGGTTGTGCTGATTGAATCCCCCACAGTCATGTATTTGACCCTGTTCACAGATCCTCCTGTTTATCCACCCTTAGTGCATTTAGTGGTGTGCTGCTACTTTTTAACTTTTCTACATTGTTGCCATTGTAGCTTGCACCTACGATTGTCTCTGGAGGTGCTGTTCCTTATTCTAGTATGTGTGTGTGTGTGTGTGTATATATATATATATATATATATATATATACAGTTGTAAGAAAAAGTATGTGAACCCTTTGGAATTATATGGATTTCTGCACAAATTGGTCATACAATGTGATCTGATCTTCATCTAAGTAACAACAATAGACAAAGTCTGCTTAAACTAATAACACACAAAGAATTAAATGTCACCATGTTTTTATTGAACACCCCATGTAAACATTCACAGTGCAGGTGGAAAAAGTATGTGAACCCCTAGACTAATGACATCTCCAAGAGCTAATTGGAGTGAGGTGTCAGCCAACTGGAGTCCAATCAATGAGATGAGATTGGAGGTGTTGGTTACAGCTGCCCTGCCCTATAAAAAACACACACCAGTTCTGGGTTTTATTTTCACAAGAAGCATTGCCTAATGTGAATGATGCCTCGCACAAAAGAGCTCTGAGAAGACCTACCATTAAGAATTATTGACTTGCATAAAGCTGGAAAGGGTTATAAAAGTATCTCCAAAAGCCTTGCTGTTCATCAGTCCACAGTAAGACAAATTGTCTATAAATGGAGAAAGGTTAGCACTGCTGCTACTCTCCCTAGGAGTGGCAGTCCTGTAAAAATGACTGCAAGAGCACAGTGCAGATTGCTCAATGAGGTGAAGAAGAATCCTAGAGTGTCAACTAAAGACTTACAAAAGTCTGTGGCATATGCTAACATCCCTGTTAGCGAATCTACGATACGTAAAACACTAAACAAGAATGGATTTCATGGGAGGATACCACAGAGGAAGCCACTGCTGTCCAAAAAAACATTGCTGCACGTTTACAGTTTGCACAAGAGCACCTGGATGCTCCACAACAGTAGTGGCAAAATATTCTATGGACAGATGAAACCAAAGTTGAGTTGTTTGGAAGAAACACACAACACTATGTGTGAAGAAAAAGAGGCACAGCAAAATAATATCAAAACATCATCCCAACTGTGAAGTATGGTGGTGGGGAATCATGGTTTGGGGCTGATTTGCTGCGTCAGGGCCTGGATGGATTGCTATCATCAAAGGAAAAATGAATTCCCAAGTTTATCAAGACATTTTGCAGGAGAACTTGAGGTCATCTGTCCACCAGCTGAAGCTCAACAGAAGATGGATGTTGCAACAGGACAACGACCCAAAGCATAGAAGTAAATCAACAACAGAATGGCTTAAACAGAAGAAAATACGCCTTCTGGAGTGGCCCAGTCAGAGTCCTGACCTCAACCCGATTGAGATGCTGTGGCATTACCTCAAGAAAGCGATTCACACCAGATATCCCAAAAATATTGCTGAACTGAAACAGTTCAGTAAAGAGGAATGGTCAAGAATTACTCCTGACCGTTGTGCACGTCTGATCTGCAACTACAGGAAACGTTTGGTTGAAGTTATTGCTGTCAAAGGAGGTTCAACCAGTTATTAAATCCAAGGGTTCACATACTTTTTCCACCTGCACTGTGAATGTTTACATGGTGTGTTCAATAAAAACATGGTAACATTTAATTCTTTGTGTGTTATTAGTTTAAGCAGACTGTGATTTTCTATTCACCTCAGCGAGGTGAATATCACAGTCACTTGTAGCAGGTATTCACCTGATATTTGCTGCTTGTGAATCACCTCACTGCATATTGCATGGACATGTATGTCATCTATTTGGCGGGCTTTTGAGGCACCGACAGGGGGGACTACTGTATCCAGGTTGTTTTGCTGATTTTTCTCCATAGTAATTCTGTGAAAATGTCTTTAAATAATTTTTGATCAATTGATGATTTAATAAAATATTTATATTTTTATTGGGCATTCTATGGTTGTTTTTCTAGCAACATTTTTAGGTTTACATGATTGGTTCTGGTTGCCCTCATTTATAGTATTGTAGGGAGGCCTCTTCTCCTTTTTCGGCTCTATGTGATTTTCGATTGTTGTGACTTAGATGAAGATCAGATCACATTTTATGACCAATTTGTGCAGAAATCCATACCATTCCAAAAGGTTCATATACTTTTTCTTGCAACTGTATATATATAGTTGGGTTTTGCTCTGGTAGACAGGCTAGCGGACGCAGTATAGAGGCAATCACAAAGTCTTAAACTTAAACAGTTCGGTGTTTATTCACACAAGGAAAAACAAAATGACCGTTCACAGTCTTGGTGTTTGTTCACACCATGCAATGTGCATATAACAAAATCTTCACCTGGTTAGCAGTTTTCCATCCGCAGTCCACAGCAGGCTTTAGGGGCCTGTTTCCCGGCATGCGGCTCTCAGCCCTTTAGCACGGCACAAATTCACAGGTCCCAAAACACAGACTCCCCAGCTTCTCTGTCAGATGGAGGATAAACCACACCCAGCTGAGACTGCTGACTGGGTTTTATATAGGCCAAAAAGACCCGGTCAGGTTCGTGGGGAGAAGCCACCCACCCGGCACTTTGGCTACTCCCAGTAAGAGCCGGCCTAGATCGGCTTTACAGCCATAATAACAACAAAACAGTGTCAGTTAGCACTAGCTGCCTCTGACACTTAAAACTACCGGCTCTTACCTCACCGAGGCCAGGAATCTTAGTAACACATACCTTCCATCAATGACGGCCCCTTGTGCCTTCCTACTATATATATATATATATATATATATATATTCCCATCTGCCCAATAACTAAACCCTTTCCAGTGGCCCTTGTTTTTTATCCAGGTCAATTTATTGCTACACATCCTGCAGATCGCAAATAAAAACATTAAGGCTGATGACCTTTCCCAACTGGTTCTGGACCCGACTAGAGGGACGGCCATACTGGACTTAGTATTAACCAATAGACCTTACAGTACAACAGATGTGCAGGTTGGGGGACACCTGGGAAATAGTGACCATGAAGTAATAACCTTCCAATTGTCATTCAAAAGAGTGTTTCTTCAGGGGGGAACAAAAATACCTAACTGGGACAAAGTCCTCAAAAATAAAAATACAGCCACAAAATGAGATTTTTAAAAGCATCCTAAAATCTAATTGTGAGCGGTACATACCTTATGGGAATAAAAGGTTAAGGAACCAGAAAAAAAAACTATGTGGATAAATTGAACTGTAAAAAAAGCAGTAAGTGACAAAAAGAAAGCATTTAAATCATTAAAACAGGAAGGTAGCGAGAAAGCACTGAAAAACTATAGAATATGTAAAAAAAATAGAATATGTAAAAAACAAATAAAAGCAGCCAAACTAGAGACCGAGAGATTAATTACCGAAGAGGGAAAAACTAACCCTAAAATGTTCTTCAATTATATAAATGGTAAAAAGTATAAATCTGAAGGTGTCGGCCCTTTACAGAGTAATGAGGGGGGAGTTGCAGAGAGTGATGAAGAGAAATCAAAGCTATTAAAAAAAAAAATTCTCCACTGTATTCACTAAAGAAAATAAACTGTCAGATGAAATGCAGAATGTAAAAGTAATTTCCCCATTAAAAGTGTCCTGTCTGACCCAAGAAGAAGTACAGCGGCACCTTAAAAAGATTAAAATAGACAAATCGAAAGGGACCAGATGGCATACACCCCTGTATGTTAAAAGAATTACGTAATGTCATAGCCAGACCCTTATTTATAATATTTAAGGACTCTATACTGACAGGGAGTGTTCCACAGGATTGGTGCATAGCAAATGTGGTGCCAATATTTAAAAAGGATCCAAAAACAGAGCCCGGAAACTATAGGCCGGTAAGCTTAACATCTGTCGTGGGTAAACTGTTTGAAAGTTTTCTAAGAGATGCTATCTTGGAGTACCTCAATGAAAATAAGCAAATAATGCCATATCAGCATGGCTTCATGAGGGATAGGTCATGTCAAACTAATTTAATCAGTTTCTATAAGGAGGTAAGTTCTAGAATTGACAGCGGCAAATCAATGGATGTCATATATCTGGACTTCTCCAAAGCATTTGACACTGTCACATAAAAGGTTAGTATATAAAATGAGAATGCTCGGACTGGGAGAAAACATCTGTATGTGGGTAAGTAACTGGCTCATTGATAGAAAATAGAGGGTGGTTATTAATGGTGCACACTCAGATTGGGTCACTGTCACTAGTGGAGTACATCAGGGGTCAGTATTGGGCCCTATTCTCTTCAATATATTTATTATCATCTTGTAGAAGGCTTGCACAGTAAAATATAAATCTTGGCAGATGAAACTAAACTGTGTAAAGTAATTGACACAGAAGAGGACAGTATACTGCCACAGATGGATCTGGATAGATTGGAGGCTTGGGCAGAGAACTGGCAGATAAGGTTTAACACTAACAAATGTAAGGTTATTCACATGGGAAAGAATATTGCAAGTCACCCGGACCTACTAAATGGTAAAACACTGGGTAACACTGACATGGAAAAGGACTTAGGAATTTTAGTGAACAGAGAACTAAGTTGTAGAAGAAACTAGTGTCAAGCAGCTGTTGCCAAGGCCAATGAGATAATGGGTTGCATAAAAAGGGGCATATCACTAGTCAGACCACACATGGAGTACTGTGTATAGTTCTGGCTGTCATGGCCCACAAACAGGTAGTAACTAGTGTTAGGGACCACTCCATAGAGGCGACCTTGACGTGGTGAGTGGCTTATTACGCTTTGGCCAAAATGTACACCAATGCCTCATCCAGCATAGAGGCAGGGCAGAGTGCTGGTTGCAGAGTGCCATTGCATTTGTGTATTTTTCTTTGTATATGTATTTCGCCATAGCAATGTGCACCTACATATAGGGTTGTGCTGATTGAATCCCCCACAGTCATGTATTTGACCCTGTTCACAGATCCTCCTGTTTATCCACCCTTAGTGCATTTAGTGGTGTGCTGCTACTTTTTAACTTTTCTACATTGTTGCCATTGTAGCTTGCACCTACGATTGTCTCTGGAGGTGCTGTTCCTTATTCTAGTATGTGTGTGTGTGTGTGTGTGTATATATATATATATATATATATATATACAGTTGTAAGAAAAAGTATGTGAACCCTTTGGAATTATATGGATTTCTGCACAAATTGGTCATACAATGTGATCTGATCTTCATCTAAGTAACAACAATAGACAAAGTCTGCTTAAACTAATAACACACAAAGAATTAAATGTCACCATGTTTTTATTGAACACCCCATGTAAACATTCACAGTGCAGGTGGAAAAAGTATGTGAACCCCTAGACTAATGACATCTCCAAGAGCTAATTGGAGTGAGGTGTCAGCCAACTGGAGTCCAATCAATGAGATGAGATTGGAGGTGTTGGTTACAGCTGCCCTGCCCTATAAAAAACACACACCAGTTCTGGGTTTTATTTTCACAAGAAGCATTGCCTAATGTGAATGATGCCTCGCACAAAAGAGCTCTGAGAAGACCTACCATTAAGAATTATTGACTTGCATAAAGCTGGAAAGGGTTATAAAAGTATCTCCAAAAGCCTTGCTGTTCATCAGTCCACAGTAAGACAAATTGTCTATAAATGGAGAAAGGTTAGCACTGCTGCTACTCTCCCTAGGAGTGGCAGTCCTGTAAAAATGACTGCAAGAGCACAGTGCAGATTGCTCAATGAGGTGAAGAAGAATCCTAGAGTGTCAACTAAAGACTTACAAAAGTCTGTGGCATATGCTAACATCCCTGTTAGCGAATCTACGATACGTAAAACACTAAACAAGAATGGATTTCATGGGAGGATACCACAGAGGAAGCCACTGCTGTCCAAAAAAACATTGCTGCACGTTTACAGTTTGCACAAGAGCACCTGGATGCTCCACAACAGTAGTGGCAAAATATTCTATGGACAGATGAAACCAAAGTTGAGTTGTTTGGAAGAAACACACAACTATATGTGTGAAGAAAAAGAGGCACAGCAAAATAATATCAAAACATCATCCCAACTGTGAAGTATGGTGGTGGGGAATCATGGTTTGGGGCTGATTTGCTGCGTCAGGGCCTGGATGGATTGCTATCATCAAAGGAAAAATGAATTCCCAAGTTTATCAAGACATTTTGCAGGAGAACTTGAGGTCATCTGTCCACCAGCTGAAGCTCAACAGAAGATGGATGTTGCAACAGGACAACGACCCAAAGCATAGAAGTAAATCAACAACAGAATGGCTTAAACAGAAGAAAATACGCCTTCTGGAGTGGCCCAGTCAGAGTCCTGACCTCAACCCGATTGAGATGCTGTGGCATTACCTCAAGAAAGCGATTCACACCAGATATCCCAAAAATATTGCTGAACTGAAACAGTTCAGTAAAGAGGAATGGTCAAGAATTACTCCTGACCGTTGTGCACGTCTGATCTGCAACTACAGGAAACGTTTGGTTGAAGTTATTGCTGTCAAAGGAGGTTCAACCAGTTATTAAATCCAAGGGTTCACATACTTTTTCCACCTGCACTGTGAATGTTTACATGGTGTGTTCAATAAAAACATGGTAACATTTAATTCTTTGTGTGTTATTAGTTTAAGCAGACTGTGATTTTCTATTCACCTCAGCGAGGTGAATATCACAGTCACTTGTAGCAGGTATTCACCTGATATTTGCTGCTTGTGAATCACCTCACTGCATATTGCATGGACATGTATGTCATCTATTTGGCGGGCTTTTGAGGCACCGACAGGGGGGACTACTGTATCCAGGTTGTTTTGCTGATTTTTCTCCATAGTAATTCTGTGAAAATGTCTTTAAATAATTTTTGATCAATTGATGATTTAATAAAATATTTATATTTTTATTGGGCATTCTATGGTTGTTTTTCTAGCAACATTTTTAGGTTTACATGATTGGTTCTGGTTGCCCTCATTTATAGTATTGTAGGGAGGCCTCTTCTCCTTTTTCGGCTCTATGTGATTTTCGATTGTTGTGACTTAGATGAAGATCAGATCACATTTTATGACCAATTTGTGCAGAAATCCATACCATTCCAAAAGGTTCATATACTTTTTCTTGCAACTGTATATATATAGTTGGGTTTTGCTCTGGTAGACAGGCTAGCGGACGCAGTATAGAGGCAATCACAAAGTCTTAAACTTAAACAGTTCGGTGTTTATTCACACAAGGAAAAACAAAATGACCGTTCACAGTCTTGGTGTTTGTTCACACCATGCAATGTGCATATAACAAAATCTTCACCTGGTTAGCAGTTTTCCATCCGCAGTCCACAGCAGGCTTTAGGGGCCTGTTTCCCGGCATGCGGCTCTCAGCCCTTTAGCACGGCACAAATTCACAGGTCCCAAAACACAGACTCCCCAGCTTCTCTGTCAGATGGAGGATAAACCACACCCAGCTGAGACTGCTGACTGGGTTTTATATAGGCAGAAAAGACCCGGTCAGGTTCGTGGGGAGAAGCCACCCACCCGGCACTTTGGCTACTCCCAGTAAGAGCCGGCCTAGATCGGCTTTACAGCCATAATAACAACAAAACAGTGTCAGTTAGCACTAGCTGCCTCTGACACTTAAAACTACCGGCTCTTACCTCACCGAGGCCAGGAATCTTAGTAACACATACCTTCCATCAATGACGGCCCCTTGTGCCTTCCTACTATATATATATATATATATATATATATATATATATATTCCCATCTGCCCAATAACTAAACCCTTTCCAGTGGCCCTTGTTTTTTATCCAGGTCAATTTATTGCTACACATCCTGCAGATCGCAAATAAAAACATTAAGGCTGATGACCTTTCCCAACTGGTTCTGGACCCGACTAGAGGGACGGCCATACTGGACTTAGTATTAACCAATAGACCTTACAGTACAACAGATGTGCAGGTTGGGGGACACCTGGGAAATAGTGACCATGAAGTAATAACCTTCCAATTGTCATTCAAAAGAGTGTTTCTTCAGGGGGGAACAAAAATACCTAACTGGGACAAAGTCCTCAAAAATAAAAATACAGCCACAAAATGAGATTTTTAAAAGCATCCTAAAATCTAATTGTGAGCGGTACATACCTTATGGGAATAAAAGGTTAAGGAACCAGAAAAAAAAACTATGTGGATAAATTGAACTGTAAAAAAAGCAGTAAGTGACAAAAAGAAAGCATTTAAATCATTAAAACAGGAAGGTAGCGAGAAAGCACTGAAAAACTATAGAATATGTAAAAAAAATAGAATATGTAAAAAACAAATAAAAGCAGCCAAACTAGAGACCGAGAGATTAATTACCGAAGAGGGAAAAACTAACCCTAAAATGTTCTTCAATTATATAAATGGTAAAAAGTATAAATCTGAAGGTGTCGGCCCTTTACAGAGTAATGAGGGGGGAGTTGCAGAGAGTGATGAAGAGAAATCAAAGCTATTAAAAAAAAAAATTCTCCACTGTATTCACTAAAGAAAATAAACTGTCAGATGAAATGCAGAATGTAAAAGTAATTTCCCCATTAAAAGTGTCCTGTCTGACCCAAGAAGAAGTACAGCGGCACCTTAAAAAGATTAAAATAGACAAATCGAAAGGGACCAGATGGCATACACCCCTGTATGTTAAAAGAATTACGTAATGTCATAGCCAGACCCTTATTTATAATATTTAAGGACTCTATACTGACAGGGAGTGTTCCACAGGATTGGTGCATAGCAAATGTGGTGCCAATATTTAAAAAGGATCCAAAAACAGAGCCCGGAAACTATAGGCCGGTAAGCTTAACATCTGTCGTGGGTAAACTGTTTGAAAGTTTTCTAAGAGATGCTATCTTGGAGTACCTCAATGAAAATAAGCAAATAATGCCATATCAGCATGGCTTCATGAGGGATAGGTCATGTCAAACTAATTTAATCAGTTTCTATAAGGAGGTAAGTTCTAGAATTGACAGCGGCAAATCAATGGATGTCATATATCTGGACTTCTCCAAAGCATTTGACACTGTCACATAAAAGGTTAGTATATAAAATGAGAATGCTCGGACTGGGAGAAAACATCTGTATGTGGGTAAGTAACTGGCTCATTGATAGAAAATAGAGGGTGGTTATTAATGGTGCACACTCAGATTGGGTCACTGTCACTAGTGGAGTACATCAGGGGTCAGTATTGGGCCCTATTCTCTTCAATATATTTATTATCATCTTGTAGAAGGCTTGCACAGTAAAATATAAATCTTGGCAGATGAAACTAAACTGTGTAAAGTAATTGACACAGAAGAGGACAGTATACTGCCACAGATGGATCTGGATAGATTGGAGGCTTGGGCAGAGAACTGGCAGATAAGGTTTAACACTAACAAATGTAAGGTTATTCACATGGGAAAGAATATTGCAAGTCACCCGGACCTACTAAATGGTAAAACACTGGGTAACACTGACATGGAAAAGGACTTAGGAATTTTAGTGAACAGAGAACTAAGTTGTAGAAGAAACTAGTGTCAAGCAGCTGTTGCCAAGGCCAATGAGATAATGGGTTGCATAAAAAGGGGCATATCACTAGTCAGACCACACATGGAGTACTGTGTATAGTTCTGGGCTCCTGTGAACAAGGCAGACATAGCAGAGCTGGAGAGGGTTCAGAGGAGGGCTACTAAAGTAATAACTGGAATGAGTGGACTACAGTATCCTGAAAGAATTATCAAAATTAGGGTTTTTCACTTTAGAAAAAAGATGACTAAGGGGAGATCTAATAACTATGCATAAATATATAAGGGGTAAGTACAGAGATCTCTCCCATCATCTATTTATCCCCAGGACTGTGACTGTGAAGAGGTGACATCCTCTGCGTCTGGAGGACAGAAGGTTTGTGCACAAACATAGAATGGGATTCTTTATAGTAAGAGCAGTGAGACTATGGAACTTTCTGCCTGAGCAGGTGGTGATGGTGAGTTTACTAAAAGAGTTCAGGAGGGGCCTGGATGCATTTCTGGAGTGCAATAATATTATAGGATATAGCTACTAGAGGTGGGTCGTTGATCCAGGGAGTTATTGTGATTGCCTGATTGGAGTCGGGAAGGAATCTTTTTCCCCTTAAGTGAGGAAAATTGGCTTCTACCTCACAGGGATTTATAAGTGCAGGGAAACATTATTCAAATTGAAGGGAAACGATAGTGAGGAATCATTTCACAGCATCTTAGTGCAGGGAGAGGCATCTGAAATTGCTAGGGACAGTGTTAGAAAAACCTCATTGTGAAAAAAAAAGCAATTTACAAGTGCAGGGAAATATATTTGAGGATCCAAATAGCCATTATACAGCTCTTACTAAGCCTTTAGTGGCCTATTTCAGTACAAAAAAATATATATATACGCCTTTCACTTCTGCAGTTATTTCAGTACAAAAAGGAAAAAAATATACGCACTTCACTGGTGCATTTATTTCTGCAAAAAGTGTTTAGTGGCCTATTTCAGTACAAAAAGAAAAATATATTCTCAGTTCATTTCTGCAGTTATATTTGTTGAAAGCGTTTATTGGCCTATTTCAGTACAAAAATAAAAATATATTCTCAGTTCACATCGGCGGTTATATGTGTTGAAAGCATTTAGGTGGCCTATTTCAGTACAAAAAGAAAAATATATTCTCAGTTCATATCGGCGGTTATATGTGTTGAAAGCATGGCTGGGAGTCAGCAGGGTGGCAGCAGTGGAAGGTCGGGAGCAAAACGTGCCCAGAGTAGACCACCTGCTTTGCAGCAGCCTACCTGCCCGGGAAGTAGTGGTGCAGGGGATCACGGAAGTAGCGGCGGTAGCAGTCAGTCAGTGCGGACTGTTGGGGAGAAAATCACCTACTCGGCGGTGAGCCCATTTTTTGTTAAGCCGCCGGAGGAGGTTATTATGGCTATATGTAGAATATGTGGGCAAAAGGTGAAGTGTGGCCAGAGTGCCAATGTTGGACCACAGCCCTGCGTCAACATATGCAGCATCACCATATGTGGTATCCTGATGTTGCTACTGCCATCTCCACAATGTCACCTTGAAACTCTGTGGTATCCTCCCGATGCTACTGCCATCTCCACAATGTCACCTTGCCACTCTGTGGTATCCTCCCGATGCTACTGCCATTTCCACACTATGTCACCTTGCCACTCTGTGGTATCCTTCTGATGCTACTGCCATCTCCACACTATGTCACCTTGCCACTCTGTGGTATCCTCCGGCTGCTACTTCCATCTCCACACTATGCCACTTTGCCACTCTGTGGTATCCTCCTGATGCTGCTGCTGTCACCACCTCCAGACTCAGTCATTGTGCCACTCGGTGGCCTCCTCATACTGCTGCCACTCCCAGACTGTCATTGTGCCACTCGGTGGCCTTCTCCTGATGCTGCTGCCGCCACCTCCACACTCTGTCATTGGGCCACTCTGTGGTATCCTCATGCTGCTGCCATCTCCAGACTTGGTCATTGTACCACTTGGTGGCCTCCTCATGCTGCTGACACCTTCACACTTTGTCTTCGTGCCACTCTGTAGCCTTCTCATGCTCTGTAGCCTCCACAATCTCTCATCGTCATGCTACTCTGTGGCCTCCTGATGAAGCCACCACCTCCAGACTCGGTCATTTTGCCACTCCGTGGCCTCCTCATACTGCTGCCACCTCCAGACTCGGTTATTGTGCCACTCGGTGGCCTCCTCCTGATACTGCTGCTGCCGCCACCTCCAGCCTCTGTCATTGGACCACTCTGTGGTCTCCTCATGCTGCTGCCAACTCCAGACTCTGTCATTGTGTGTCATGGTCTTACCTTCTTGCTGTTCTCCTTCGTTTGACATGTGCTGGCGGCCATCTTGGTTTCTGGGTTTCTTGTAGCCTTCCACCCTGCGGCTCCTCCTTCCCACTGGGAGGAGCTGGATGCCTAGCTCATATATATAGGAGGTCTGTGGCTTCAGTTCCTTGCTTGGTCCTCCTGTGTTCACATGCTTCTAAGACTGCTGCTGCTTCTGGTTCCTGATCCTGGCTTCGTCTGACTACCCTGCTGGTTCCTGATCCTGGCTTCGTCTGACTACCCTGCTGGTTCCTGATCCTGGCTTCGTCTGACTACCCTTCTGGTTCCTGATCTCTGGCCTCTCAAAGACTCTGCTTCGGTTTCACCATTCGTTTGGACTTTTGCTTTACAGCTTTATTTTCAATAAAGCCTTCTTATTTTCACTTATCTCTTGTTGTACGTCTGGTTCATGGTTCCGTGACATTGTGCCACTTAGTAGCCTCTTCATACTGCTGCCAATTCCAGTCTTGGTCATTGTACCACTCGGTGGCCTCCTCGAACTGCTGCCACCTCCATAATCTCTTGTCGTCGTGCTACTCTGGGCTCCTCATGCTGCTGACACCTCCACACTTTGTCTATGTGCCACTCTGTGGCCTCCTCATGCTCCTGCCACCTCCACAATCTTTTGTCGTCGTGCTACTCTGTGGCCTCCTGATTCTGCCACCACCTCCAGACTCTGTCAATGGGCCACTCTATGGTCTCCTCATGCTGCTTCCACCTCACCACTATGTCATAGGTCCACTCTGTAGACTTCTCATGCTGTTCCCACCCTCCCCAATAATTTTTCCCGAAAAATTTGGTGAACTGGTGAATTAAATTTTTTTTTAAAATTTGCTCATCTCTATTAGTAACCATCTATGTCTGAGGACTATGTTTTAGCCTGTTCCATTGGTGCCCTAAACAAGTGTTCTGGAGCAGGAATGCTCAACCTGCGGGCCTCCAGCTGTTGTAAAACTACAACTCCCACAATTCCCTTCTGTAGGCTGATAGCTGTAGGCTGTTCAGGCATGCTGGGAGTTGTAGTTTTGCAACAGCTGGAGGGCCGCAGGTTTAGCATGCCTTTTCTAGAGAGAAGCCTGCTTGATTCTGTCACGACCCTTGGTTAAGTCGTGACTCTGTGTCTACACGTGCGGTTGCCGTTGGCAATGGTGTTTGCATGTGAAACATTAACCCTGTGCAAACCAAAAATGGGGAAACACCACAACCCATGGAAAATGCCTCACATGCAAACACCGTTGCCAATGGCAACCGCACGTGTAGACACAGAGTCACGACTTAACCTGAGTCTGCCTCTGCCTGTGCCTGCATTCCCATGGCAGCATATTGCCATGGACTTTATTACCAATTTTCCTCTGTATTCCTACTGAATTTTCATCTTGGCTTTTGCAGATCATTTCTCTAAAATGGCCCACTTTGTGCCCCTGCCTGGTACCAGCCACCTAGCTAAATTGTTCTACACCTCTTTTGACTTCATGATTCCCACGTCAAATCATGTCTGACCAGGGAGTTCAGTTTACTTCCAAATTCTGGAGGGCAGTCAGCGGTTTTCAGGATGTCAAGTTGGACTTTTCTTCAGTCTACCATCCAAAGACTAATGGACAAGTGGAGAGCATCAACCAGATTTTAACCAACTACTTGCGTCACTTTACCAATATTTATCAGGATGATTGGGCCACTTTACTTTCATGGGAACAGTTTTCATATAATATCCATGCTAGTAAATCCATGGGAAAGTCTCTATTCCTCATTGTTTATGGTTGCCAACTCAGAGTCTCTCTTCCCATGTCTTTATCTTCTGGGTTTCCAGCAGCTGGCTCCTTTGTGAAATTTTTTTCTCAAATTTGGCAAGAAACTACAGGCACCTTTCTGAAGACCACTGTTCACATCTTCTTATAAATATTGCTGACGCGTATTGACTAACCTAGTCTTAATCATGGCATACTATAACAGAACAGACAAAAACAAATTAAATACAAATGCAGCGATTTAATCAGATGTGAAAAGTATCTTACATATGTGCTGGATCCTTTTCTTTGCACTTAGTGCTATTCTGACCATCTTCTCCTGCTCCGTACCTCTGTCTGTGTTACCGACTCTGATTCTTTGCTGCCTATCTTAACCATTGTAGCCTGCCCTGAACGCGGACTAGTCTCTCTTTTACCAATGAACTCTACCCTCCCTGACCTCTGCCTGTTACTTGACTCCGAATATTGCCTGAGCCCTTGGTTCCTTGAACTGGTGTCTCTGACCCCTGTGGGTCAGCTGCCAACTACACCGTTACTATCTGAAGAGTTAGCAGCCTCTTGGCATTCCTAAATCAAAGACCAGAAAGACCAGATCTGTGTTCAGGGGTTACAGGGTGAAAACCAGGGGACTCACAGGATACCACCGTTTGGATAGTCAAAGCCAAACCGATTAGTTGGTACTGTGGGTCCACACCCACTGCCTGTTAGATTTGGAAGTTATAGCAAACGTTTGATTGTAGTTTTTACTGCGAAGGTTGGTACAACCTGTACTACTTACCACCACAGACACTTACTTTTTGACATTGGTAATACAGGTTTTGAATAAATCTTTTTAATCAATAAATATTTAAAAGTTGACTTTTGTGTTAATTTGCGAATGCATGAATTGACCACTGCTGTATTCAAGAAGGGAACTCAACAGTCAGACCTCAAATGATTTTACATTTACTGCCCTTCCTGTGGATAGGTGATTAATGTTGTTCAAGGGCCAACACAATTAAAAGCTCATCAAAAGGCATGCTCATTACGCCTCTAGCAATCCTTAATTTGTGAGCCATGAAATGCTTTACCTGAAATGCGTTACCTATATGCTTCTAATAAACAGTAGAAAGCTGTTTTGTGGTGGCAGAGGGCTCCTTACCTACTGGGCCTTCTGCTCAGGTTGCACATTACATAATAAATAAAAAAAAGCCCAAGCAATGTATTGGCAGGTCCCTCTAAAGACCTTGATCCAGTCCTGCATACCCCAATGTCATACAGCAGTTCCTTGTAACTCACATAACTTTTCTGAACACGCTGTTGTGATGATAAACATTATTGCGGCTGGGATCAGGTGGGCCCTAATAACTGCAATTAAAGAGAACGAAAGAAAAACATAAAAACATACTTCAACATCAAATCATTACAGCTATCCAAATCACTTATCAAAGAAGAGGGAAAACATTGAAAATGAAAGCTTTGTATTGCTCAGGAACATATAGAAGAAATGTTATATGCACAGCCTGGAGAACAAAATAGAGAAGTTTTTGTCTTAAACCAGGGCACTTCACTTGCTTATTAGTTGGATTTGATTTCTCTGAGGCTACTTTCACATTAGCGTTTTTCTTTTCCGGCATAGAGTTCCGTCACAGGGGCTCTATACCGGAAAAGAACTGATCAGGCATATCCCCATGCATTCTGAATGGAGAGTAATCCGTTCAGGATGCATCAGGATGTCTTCAGTTGAGTCGTTTTGACTGATCAGGCAAAAGAGAAAACCGTAGCATGCTACGGTTTTATCTCCGGCGGAAAAAACTGAAGACTTGCCTGAATGCCGGATCCGGCATTTTTTTCCATAGGAATGTATTAGTGCCGGATCCGGCATTCAAAATACCGGAATGCCGGATCCGTCCTTCCGGTCTGCGCATGCGCAGACCTTTAAAAATGAGAAGAAAAAAAATACCGGATCCGTTTTGCCTGATGACACCGGAAAAACGGATCCGGTATTGCAATGCATTTTTCTGACTGATCAGGCATTTTTCAGACTGATCAGGATCCTGATCAGTCTGAAAAATGCCTGATCAGTCAGAAAAAATAACATCCGTTTGCATACAGTTTGCCTGATCAGGCAGTCAGTTCAGGCAACGGAACTGCCTGCCGGAATCAAACAACGCAAGTGTGAAAGTACCCTAAGTTACTGTACATACAAGGCTGAAGGGAATCAGATGATCAGATGTAGCCAGTGTTATCGAAATGTTTTTATTTCATCAACCAAGCAAGCCAGGTCCACTTATGAACATAACATTGAGGATTATTAAAAAAACACTAAATAAAATCAACAAAGTGATTAGAGATGAGCGACTTTTTCAAAAATTCAATTCGCCAAATTTTTGGGGAAAAATTTGGTTAGATCAGAATTAATTTGCGGAGAATTGCGTTAAACGGCTATTTCCTGTCTGGGGAGAGCCTTTATAGTGGTGTAGAACACCGTGCCTTGCAGTAGCATGCATAGGGAGTCTGGTAGTAAAATAATACTGTGAGTCCGTATGACATGCAGATGACAGACGTCACTCTTAGAATCAGTGCACACTTCACTTATTTGCCAGTCACGGGGCCAAAACTGACCAAATAACTCAAGTATGAACTCAGCCTTATAGGTCGATGTTAGCGCCAGGCATAAAGAACTGTGCAGAGGCCCAAGATCCTACTGTAGCATGAAAGAGCGCACTCCTTTCACACCGTTGTCAGCTGATTCCATATAGATGTCTATAGAACCTGTTCTATTAAATGCTTAAACAAGTAGAGCCCCCCGAGTGGCGAGGGTGTCAGCAGTAAGTTTGTGTTGACGTCACTGATAATTTTGCCCTTCCTCTGATCCGTCAGAACAATAACCCACAAAAAACGGATCCTGTCTGTGGAGCATCCGCCTTCACTCGGTCAGCATTTGGTCAGTAATCCCTAAGTATTGCTAATGCCCAAAAAAACAAGAGTAGATCGAAAACAGAGATGACATGTGAATGGATCATTTGCAAGTCTTCTGTGTTTTGTACCCACTCCTGCTTTTGGCTACCAAAACATAAGCCAATTCTGATGGGACCATACAGGCCTTACAGCTGCTACACAGAGAATATCCGTTGTCTCATTTTACCTTCCTTCTGACAGATCAGAAGAAAGGTCAAATAAATCATGTCAGCCAAGCCAAAAAGGCTGAATAGTGGCCCAGTCATGAAGTGGGGAGGGTGGGAACAGCATGAGAAGACCACATTGTAGCCTTATGACATAGTGGTGAGATGGAAGCAGCATGAGGAGACCACAGAGTGGCCCAATGACAGGGTCTAGAGGTGGCAGCAGCATCAAGAGGAGGCCACAGTGTGAAGCAATGACAGAGTGTGGAGGTGGCGGTCACAGAGTGGCAAGGTGACAGTGTGGAGGTGGCAGCAGCATGAAGAGGTCACAGAGTGGCAAGGTAACATAGTTTGGAAGTGGTGGCAGCATCAGGAGGCCACAGAATGGCACAATGACAAAGTGTGGAGGTGGCAGCAGCATGAGGAGGCCACAAAGTGGCACGTCGACGAGAGATTGTGGAGGTGGCAGCAGCATGAGGAGGCCACAGAGTGGCACAATGAGAAAGTGTGGAGGTGTCAGCAGCATGAGGAGGCCACAGAGAGTCATGACGACAAAGTGTGGAGGTGGCAGCAGCATGAGGAGGCCACCTCGGCTCAGCACGATTTAATAATACACGTTCTCCGGCACAAATCGAAGATTGGGATAATATATTGGCAAATTTAAGTTTAGTTACTTATAATTGTAATCAAGTTTAGGTTCAATTTAATATTAAATATTTAATAAATTTAATTAAAAAAATTAAGTGTTTCCTAAGACAGGAGAGATTAGGCCAGTGTTCTGGTTATTCTACGACGTGGCTGCGATGGAGAAAGCATTCCAAAAAACAATTTATCTCCACCTGGAGACGAATCCTGTCAAGATTGATGCAAGTGTGGTATCGGCTGCTCATCGAGCAAGATACTTCTGGGGGAACCTGCCTGTAATTAATAGGCCTCTAGTAGCTACAGACAATGAGAAGACAAAGCTTCAAGATTGCTTGGAGCCCGGAAAAGTCACAAAGTCCATCAAGATTCAAACCATAACTACCAGCCCCTGGTCTCTTTGTCAGGGAAAACATCACGAGTTCCCAGTCATCATGGATGGAAAGGAGGACATCCTGTGGTGCACGGAAATGGAGAGGGTCTTCGGATTCCCCCTGCACTATATGAACCGCTGCTCCCGACAGAAGCTCCTGGGAAGGCCATGGAGCGTTTCGGTCATCCGGCATCTATTCGCCCCGCTGAAGTATTATTTTGAAAGTGTGTAGAAGCGACACGGGGCCCCCACACTGCAGATTTATCATGGAGACACCGGATTTTATAATATTACATTATTATATAAAGATTTTTTTTTTTTTTAATTAATCCCCTTCGTCACCTGGCTCCCAAGTGCGATCAGCTACATCATCATCATCGAGTACTGATGTCCTCCTCAACCGTCTCTGGGTCAGGAGCCTAACCACTCACAACACCAGCTCCCACTCCACTCTCCTCATCACTACTTGCCCGCCTAGTGGATGAAAGGACAGAGGCAGATTGAGGACAGGTGAGGGCACAGGGCCTGCTCCCGGGCCATGCCAACTAAGGGTTGTGTCTGACGAACAGACTGACTCTTGGCTGGGGGTGTTTGATGTAAGTTGCGACAAAGTCGAAGATCGAGTCAACCATTCAAGAACTGCTGGGTTGCTGGTCACAACACAACCGCTAGCTGACACTGGGAGCTCAGGCCTCTCGAAGTGACCCCTGCTGCCACTGCCCCTTACTCTGCTGCGACCTCTGCCTGCGCCAGAAATATTTAGGCCATTGCTACTCCCCTGTGCAAGTCCTGGCACTTCTCTGCCTGACATACTGTTAGATCAAATAACCAAATGTTAGATCAGATATTTTTTTTCCGCCACTAATACACAGCAAACAAGGCTTTAGAATATATATCACTGCACTGCTAAATGGCAAATAGGCCCTATTTGTTTCCTATTTTTACACAAACAGATAAGTGCAACAATGAAAGGCGAATATATTTGTATTTCCCCCAGTAATACACAGAAAACTGGGCTGTAAAATATAATCTCACTGCACTGCTGAACGGCAATTAGGCCCTAATTTTTTTATATTTTTACACAAAAGGCTTTTCAACAAATAAGTACAACTATAAACGGCGAATATATTTGTATTCTGCCACTAATACACAGCAAAGGCTGTAAAATATCTCACTGCACCACTGAGCTGCAAAGATATTTTTCCTTTTTCCACTAATACAAGCAAAAAAGGGCTTTAAAACAGATAACTGCACCGCCAGGCGGCAAAGATATTTTTCCTTTTTCCACTAATACACGCAAAAAAGGGCTTTAACTCCTTCCCGCCCAGCACCGTAATAGTACGGCGCAGCGGGACATGACTTGGCGCCCAGCGGAGTATTATTACAGCGCGCTGATCGGGCGAGTTTAGGACTTGCGCCCGCCCGATCAGAAAAAAAAGCATCATTTTCCAAAAATAAAGTAAGACTTTTTTTTATAAATAGGAAAAAATAGAAAAGTATACATATTAGGTATCTCCGCGTCCATATCGACCGGCTCTATAAAATTATCACATGACCTAACCCCCACAAAAAGTGTAATAGCAAGTGATCAAAATAGTGCCAATCAAACAGTCATCTCATCCCGCAAAAATTATACCCTACCTAAGACATTCGCCCAAAACATAAAAAAACTATGACTCTCAGACTATGGAGACACTAAAACATGATTGTTTTTTGTTTCAAAAATGATATTATTGTGTAAAATTATAATAAATAAAAAGGTATACATATTAGGTATATCCATGTCCGTAACGACCTGCTTTGTAAAAATGTCACATGACTTAACCCCTCAGGTGAACATCATAAAAAAAAAAAAAAAGTGTGTCACAAAAGCCATTTTTTGTCACCTTACATCACAAAAAGGGTAATACCAAGCGATCAAAAAGTCCTATGCACACTAAAATAGTACCAAACCGTTATCTCATACCAAAAAAAGTGAGCCCCTACATGAGACAGTCGCCCAAAGAAATAAAAAAAATACTATGGCTTTCAGAATATGGAGATTTTTTTTTAAAATGCTTTATTATGTAAAATTGAAACAAAAAAAGTAGTCATATTTGATATCGTCGCGTCCATAACAACCTGCTCTATCAAAATAGCACATGATCTAACCTGTCAGATGAATACTGTAAAAAACTAAAAATTAAAACGGTGCCAAAACAGCTATTTTTTGTTACATTGCCTCATAGAAAAGTGCAATATAGAGCAACCAAAAATCATATGTGCCCTAAAATAGTACCAACAAAACTGCCACATTATTTTGTAGTTTCCAAAATGTGGTCTTTTCTTGGAATTTCTACTCTAGGGGTGCATCAGGGGGTCTTCAAATGTGACATGGCAACTTAAAATTATCCCAGTGAAATCTGCCCTCCAAAGACCATATGGCATTCCTTTCCTTTTGCGCCCTGCCGTGTTCCCGAACAGCAGTTTACAGAAACACCCCATATGTCGTCGTAAACTACACAATCAAGGCAATAAATATATAGCTTTGTTTGGCAGTTAACCCTTGCTTTGTTACTGGAAAAATATGGATTTAAATGGAAAATCTGCCAAAGCAGTGAAATCTATGTTTTCTTTTAATTCTTGTGGAACACCTAAAGGGTTAACAAAGTTTGTAAAATCAGTTTTGAATACATTGAGGGGTGTAGTTTCTAAAATGGGGTCATTTTTGGGTGGTTTCTATTATGTAAGCCTCACAGAGTGACTTCAGATCTGAACTGGTCCTTAGGCCTCTTTCACACTTGCGTTGTCCGGATCCGGCATGTACTCCACTTGCCGGAATTACACTCCGGATCCGGAAAAACGCAAGTGTACTGAAAGCATTTGAAGACGGAACCGTCTTCCAAATGCGTTCAGTGTTACTATGGCACCCAGGACGCTATTAAAGTCCTGGTTGCCATAGTAGTAGTGGGGAGCGGGGGAGCGGTATACTTACAGTCCGTGCGGCTCCCCGGGCGCTCCAGAGTGACGTCAGAGCGCCCCATGCGCATGGATGACGTGATCCATGTGATCACGTGATCCATGCGCTTGGGGCGCCCTGACGTCACTCTGGAGCGCCCGGGGAGCCGCACGGACGGTAAGTACACTGCTCCCCGCTCCCCACTACACTTTACCATGGCTGCCAGGACTTTAGCGTCCCGGCAGCCATGGTAACCACTCTGAAAAAGCTAAATGTCGGATGCGGCAATGCGCCGAAACGACGTTTAGCTTAAGGCCGGATCCGGATTGATGCCTTTCAATGGGCATTAATTCCGGATCCGGCCTTGCGGCAAGTGTTCCGGATTTTTGGCCGGAGCAAAAAGCGCAGCATGCTGCGGTATTTTCTCCGGCCAAAAAACGTTCCGTTCCGGAACTGAAGACATCCTGATGCATCCTGAACGGATTTCTCTCCATTCAGAATGCATTAGGATAATCCTGATCAGGATTCTTCCGGCATAGAGCCCCGACGACGGAACTCTATGCCGGAAGACAACAACGCAGGTGTGAAAGAGCCCTTAAAAAGTGGGTTTTGGAAATTGTCAGAAAAATTTCAAGATTTGCTTCTAAACTTCTAAACCTTCTAACGTCCCAAAAAATTAAATGTAATTTTCAAAATAATCCAAACATGAAGTAAACATATGGGAAATGTAAAGTAATAACTATTTTTGGAGGTATCACTATCTATTATAAAAGTAGAGAAATTGAAATGCGGAAATCTGCACATTTTTCTAAATTTTTGGTAAATTTGGTATTTTTTTTATAAATAAAAATTCTAAGATATTTTGACTGAATTTTACCACTGTCATGAAGTACTGCCCGACACGTATGTGTGCTAAGAGCTTCCATTATTCATGTATACTCATTTATAGTCGGTATTGTACCACTTTTATCTAGAATGACCCCCATTTCTTAGCTCTATTGTTTGTATGTATAATGGTGTGCAGTTGTTGAGGAACGGTTGAGACGTGTGCATATATATCCATGCATGCCTGCAAACACGTGCGGGCATGTATGGTATATATATGCATACATTAACCACCGCATCATGGGGTGATGCCCATGGTGATCCCCAGGGGCTCATGGTGGCCCCTGTGGGATATATGTGGTCCCTGGAAGCTGTGTCCCCTTATAATCCCCCCTATATTAGTATATATATGTGCCCCCTTATATATGTCCCCTGTATGCCCCAGATATATGCGAGGGTGTGTGTATATATAGATATGTGTGTATGTATTTGCACACGTGTCTATGTATATACACTTATGTCAGCATGACAGTATGTATGTGGGCTTATTGCTGCCCATTCATACCCCCGGTTTTGTATGTGTTTATAGATGAGCCCCCAAGCATCTGTGGATATATATATATATATATATATATGCATATATGCAATTCCAACTGTTATCAGCAGAGTTGTTATAGCCTGTAGGATAACAGCTGATTAGCATCTAGTCCCCTTTTGTTCAGGCCCAAAGCAATCAGACGCTTTGGCACCGTTGTGAGGGGACCTTCTAATTAGAGACATCAAAGACCTGTTTTTCCACACCTCTGCCCCATGGCCATGCCCATTACTACGCATTTTTGGGACTAGGAGGGGGGGCTAAGGCACACTATGATGTCACATGCCTGAGGAAGGAGGAGGGGGTTGCTTTTGGGCTATAAAACCCCGAATCGGACAGAGGTGCGCTCTCTTGCAACCAGACTAGATTCAGAGACGCATAGGAGAGAGGAGCTCCATGATGACCACCTGGATAAGGCCTAAGTATTTGTGTCCTTGATGTGATGTGACCCTGGGCCCTGATTTACCCTTGCCGTGTTACTGGACACCCTGATCCCCCAAACCCTTGCCTTATTGTATCCTTGTTTGTACCCCTGATCCTGTGCCACTGGTTCCCCTGATTGTATTTGTGGTTACCCCCACTGTATCTATTACTGGACACCCTGATCCCCCAAACCCTTGCCTTATTGTATCCTTGTTTGTACCCCTGATCCTGTGCCACTGGTTACTGGACACCCTGATCCCCCAAACCCTTGCCTTATTGTATTCCCCTGTTGTACCCCTGATCCTGTGGCCCTATTAGTACCCCTGATTTCCCCCACTCCCTGCTGTGTCCCTGATCCCTGCTGTACCCCTGGTAAACCTCAGCACTCACTTGCAAGTAACCCTTGCAGTGCTGAATCTATAGTGTCTGTGGCCTGCACTCCCTTGCAGTGCCACCGTTAACCCCGTAGGGACAGTGAGAACAGATGGGTGGGTAATTGTTAATATTACTTGTATGTGTGAACTGTGTAGTTAGTTGATGGGTGGAATTGGGAATGTGTAGTGTAGTTTAGGGTTGTATATTTAGTGCTGTATTGTTAGTATTGCGTGCGTAGTGTATTGTTAGTAATAAATACTGTGTTTGGTTTATAACTATCTGTGTGGCGTGTGGTTATTGGCGATAGTTAGTTTAGTAAGGCGCATGCAGCTAGCATAGTGATCAGTGTAAAGTATAGCGAAGGTATTGTTGTTATTATATAAAGGCATAAATGGGCGGAGTTATCACTAGATGGCTCCTCCCATTTATGAATATTAATTATCGATATTTGCATAAATATTTGTGATTAATATTCCCCCTTTACAGCAGTCATTTTGTTTTTTGTAATTATGTTTGCCTCATGGATATGCACCTGTGATCCTGAAGGTTTTAGGGCTGTTTCACACGAGCGGATGCCGTGCGTGACATCCGCTCCGTGAATGACAGCCAAGACCCGATGCAGACTGCAGAAGCACGGAGCATTAACATGATTGCCTCTCTGTGATCTCTTTACTACGAAATCACAGTGACAAATTTATCTCACTGTGATTTCGTAGTAAAGAGATCACAGAGAGGCACGGAGCATTATCAATCATGTTAATGCTCCGTGCTTCTGCAGTCTGCATCGGGTCTTGGCTGTCATTCACGGAGCGGATGTCACGCACGGCATCCGCTCGTGTGAAACAACCCTTAGTCTAAATTTTCTTGCAACATGTTGGGGGTGGCACCCCTTTTAGACTGGACACGCCCATCTGCCTGGGACTTCTGAGCAGAGTACGTTTGTAGCTGGTTCCTACACTGCCTTGAATATTGTAGGCTTAAGTAAGTCCAAAGTGAGGCAGTATATTTAGTGCTAGGGACCCATCTGCGGAAGCCACCTTGACGCCTGGTAGATGGGCCCGACACGTATGTGCACTAAGAGCTTCCATTACTCATTCATAGTCGGTATTGTACCACTTTTATCTAGAATGACCCCTATTTCTTAGCTCTATTGTTTGTATATATAACGGTGTGCAGCCATTTTGTTTTTTGTCATGAAGTACTGTACAATATGTGATGAGAAAACTGTCTCAGAATGGCCTGGATAAGTAAAAGAGTTTTAAAGTGGCCTGGGCAGGAAGGTGAAAACTGGCCGGGGGTTGAAAGGGTTAAAACAGATAGCTGCAACGCTAGGCAGCAAAGATATTTTTCCTTTTTCCACTAATACACACAAAAAAGGACTTTAAAACAGATAAGTACACCGCTGAGCTGCAAATATACCACACAACGGCTAATAAGCCCTTTTTTTCCCACTAATACAAGCCAAAAAATGCTTTAGAACATATAACTGCACAGCACAAGGGCAAATAAAAAATAGAAATATTTATTTTTAATGAACCCTGTTAATGCCTGTATCAAACAGCACTTGCACCGTAATAAGAACTGTTTGCTGGAATTACAGAGCTGTATAATGGCAATTTGTATCGCCAGTCAGTGCAGCAAGGTGTAATAGGATTGTTCCTATTAGGCTACTTTCACACTAGCGTCGGGGTTCCGCTTGTGAGTTCCGTTTGAAGGGTCTCACAAGCGGCCCCGAACGCATCCGTCCAGCCCTAATGCATTCTGAGTGGATGCGGATCCGCTCAGAATGCATCAGTCTGGCAGCGTTCAGCCTCCGCTCCGCTCAGCAAGCGGACACCCGAACGCAGCTTGCAGCGTTCGGGTGTCCGCCTGGCCGTGCGGAGGCAAACGGATCTGTCCAGACTTACAATGTAAGTCAATGGGGACGGATCCGTTTGAAGTTGACACAGTATGGCTCAATTTTCAAACGGATCCGTCCCCCATTGACTTTCAATGTAAAGTCTGGACGGATCCGTCTGAACTACTTTCACACTTAGAATTTTTTTTAAACTATAATGCAGACGGATCCGTTCTGAACGGATCCAAACGTCTGCATTATAGGAGCGGATCCGTCTGTGCAGACATCAGACGGACCCGCTCTGAACGCAAGTCACCTCCCCGACTGAACCCTGTTCAACATAAATGTTGTAGAATGTTTCCTCCCTATCCTTTCCCTTCACCTTGAATAATCTTTCCCTGCACTTGTAAATGACGATTTTTCTATCACTGTCCCTAGTGCCTGCAGACACGTCTCTCCCTGCACTAAGTACGCTGGTGAATGGCAGAATCTAAGATGGCTGCCGCTATATATAGGGCTGTGACATCACAGGGCTGGCTGGCTGCTGATTGGCTGCATGCATGTCAGTATGAGTGATCCCACCTTCCCAGACTTCCTTTCTCCATGCCTTCACACGTGCAGCCGCCATTTTAGGAAAAATGTGATTCATTACTACGAAGCGAGATGGAAATTCGTATTCGGTGCGAATCTAATTTTTCCTGAAATTCGTAACGAGTTCCACTTTGTCAACTTTTATTCGCTTATCTCTAAAAGTGATCACTGTTCTCTCTAAGCATGGCAGCAGGCTCGAGTAAAATGTGCTCCCATGCAGACTTCCTGAACTCTCACCTTAACCCCTTAGCGACCACCCATACGCCGTTTTACGGCGGTCAATAAGGGGCCTTAGGCTGGGCCATCACTTTTTTACGGCGGCCCAGTCTAAGCACTGCACGGGACCCCTGTGCAGCGGGGAGCGAGGACCAGGCTGTCACATGAGAGCCGCGGCCCTGCTCTAACAGCCCGATCCGGCAGGAGTGCCCATCCGGGCTGTTTAACACTTTACATGCTGTGTGCAATGGTGCCCGCTGCACTATAAGCTTTACTCAAAGAAGCATATTCACAAAAAAACAGGGGTGTTGCTAGGGCCTGAAAAGCTCCAACCCACCAGCTTTAGTACTAAATGCATATTTGGACAGGAGAATACAGTACCACATACCCCCCTCCTCTGACATTCCCTTTCCTCATATTGTTCTTTGAGCCCAGACAACACACGATGACATCCTTCAGCCACATCTTGTTTCTGCAGTTTGCCTGACAGATATCTTAGATTCCTCCTCCTGGTGCCACAATAGTGTTAACCTGCTGCTACTTTAAATACTATGCCCGCTGTGCTCTCCGATGCCCACAAATACTATACTATAGAAATAAGTGTCCTACAGGTAGTCACCAAAGTGCTCTCAAAAGTCCCACAAATAGTAATAATCCTCCCCAGACTGCCCTCATATTGTGCCCTATAATGATAATGTTCCCACTGAACCCCTAGTAGTAATAATATTCCACAGTGCCTCCAGTAGTGATAAAGCTTCTCAAAGTGCCCCCAGTAATAACAAGGTCCCCAAAGTGCTCCAGCAGTAAAAAGCAGCAGCCCCATCTTAAGACCCCCTACAGAGTCTCAAAGTTGTTATAATACTCTCTTGTAGAGTCCCCAGTAGGTATAATACCTCCTATAGTGCTCCCAGTAGTTATAATGCCCATCTAATACCATCAGTAGATAGTATGCCTTCTATAGTGCCCCCAGTAATTATAATGACCCCCTGTAATAAACCAGTAGTTATAATGCCCCTCGTAAAACCACAAGTAGTTGTAATGCCCCCTTGTAGAGGTCCCACAAATTATAATACTCCCTTGTAGAGCCCTAGTTATAATGCCTTCTTCAATGCACCCTATAGTACCCCAGTAGATAAAATGCCCTTTGTTTAATGGAACACCTGTAGTTGGACGTTTTGGCTCGTAGCCCAATGTCATGCAAGCACCTTCTGATGGTTTTAGTAGACAGCATTTACCACTCTGGGCTTGGAATGTGGTGCCCAATTTCACTTGCAGTACAGATTAGATCACTACATACCTTTCTTCTAGTCAGATGATCCATCCATGCAGAGGGTCACCTCTGTGTACCTCTTGCTGTCATTCCAGTTCATTACTTTTTTCCAACCACCAGGACACACAATGGTGAACAGTGCTAACATGTCGACCTACATGTGCAGTGATCTGCCAGAGTCATAAGCTAAGGTCTAGAGTTGAGCGAACACCATTGAAGTCAATGGGGACCCGAACTTTTGGGCACTAAAAAGGCTGTAAAACAGCCCAGGAAAGAGCTAGAGGGCTGCAAAAGGCAGCAACATGTAGGTAACTCCCCTGCAAACAAATGTGGATAGGGAAATGAATTAAAATTAAAATTAAAAAAATAAAAATGAACCAATATCAATTGGACAGAGGTCCCATAGCAGAGAATCTGGCTTCACGTCAGCAGAGAATCAGTCTCTTCATGCCATAGCAAAGAATCTGGCTTCATGTCAGCAGAGAATCAGTCTCTTCATGCCATAGCAGAGAATCTGGCTTCATGTCTGCACAGAATCAGTCTTCATGTCATAGCAGAGAATCAGGCTTCACGTCACCCACCACTGGAACAGGCCACTGTCACACATTTAGGCCCCGGCACCCAGACAGAGGAGAGCGGTCCCGTAACAGAGAATCTGGCCTTATGTCAGCGCAGAATCTGTCTTCATGTCATAGCAGAGAATCAAGCTTCACGTCACCCACCACTGGAACAGGCCACTGTCACACATTTAGGCCCCGGCACCCAGACAGAGGAGAGAGGTCCTGTAACAGAGAATCTGGCCTTATGTCAGCACAGAATCTGTCTTCATGTCATAGCAGAGAATCAGGCATCACGTAACCCACCACTGGAACAGGCCACTGTCACACATTTAGGCCCAGGCACCCAGGCAGAGGAGAGAGGTCCCGTAACAGAGAATCTGGCCTTATGTCAGCGCAGAATCTGTCTTCATGTCATAGCAGAGAATCAGGCATCACGTCACCCACCACTGGAACAGGCCACTGTCACACATTTAGGCCCAGGCACCCAGGCAGAGGAGAGAGGTCCCGTAACAGAGAATCTGGCCTTATGTCAGCGCAGAATCTGTATTCATGTCATAGCAGAGAATCAGGCTTCACGTCACCCACCACTGGAACAGGCCACTGTCACACATTTAGGCCCCGGCACCCAGACAGAGGAGAGCGGTCCCGTAACAGAGAATCTGGCCTTATGTCAGCGCAGAATCTGTCTTCATGTCATAGCAGAGAATCAGGCTTCACGTCAGCCACCACTGGAACAGGCCACTGTCACACATTTAGGCCCAGGCACCCAGGCAGAGGAGAGAGGTCCCGTAACAGAGAATCTGGCCTTATGTCAGCGCAGAATCTGTCTCTTCATGCCATAGCAAAGAATCTGGCTTCATGTCAGCAGAGAATCAGTCTCTTCATGCCATAGCAGAGAATCTGGCTTCACGTCAGCAGAGAATCAGTCTCTTCATGCCATAGCAAAGAATCTGGCTTCATGTCAGCAGAGAATCAGTCTCTTCATGCCATAGCAGAGAATCTGGCTTCATGTCTGCACAGAATCAGTCTTCATGTCATAGCAGAGAATCAGGCTTCACGTCACCCACCACTGGAACTGGCCACTGTCACACATTTAGGCCCCGGCACCCAGACAGAGGAGAGCGGTCCCGTAACAGAGAATCTGGCATTATGTCAGCGCAGAATCTGTCTTCATGTCATAGCAGAGAATCAAGCTTCACGTCACCCACCACTGGAAGAGGCCACTGTCACACATTTAGGCCCCGGCACCCAGACAGAGGAGAGAGGTCCTGTAACAGAGAATCTGGCCTTATGTCAGCACAGAATCTGTCTTCATGTCATAGCAGAGAATCAGGCATCACGTAACCCACCACTGGAACAGGCCACTGTCACACATTTAGGCCCAGGCACCCAGGCAGAGGAGAGAGGTCCCGTAACAGAGAATCTGGCCTTATGTCAGCACAGAATCTGTCTTAATGTCATAGCAGAGAATCAGGCTTCACGTCACCCACCACTGGAACAGGCCACTGTCACACATTTAGGCCCAGGCACCCAGGCAGAGGAGAGAGGTCCCGTAACAGAGAATCTGGCCTTATGTCAGCGCAGAATCTGTCTTCATGTCATAGCAGAGAATCAGGCATCACGTCACCCACCACCGGAACAGGCCACTGTCACACATTTAGGCCCAGGCACCCAGGCAGAGGAGAGAGGTCCCGTAACAGAGAATCTGGCCTTATGTCAGCGCAGAATCTGTATTCATGTCATAGCAGAGAATCAGGCTTCACGTCACCCACCACTGGAACAGGCCACTGTCACACATTTAGGCCCCGGCACCCAGACAGAGGAGAGCGGTCCCGTAACAGAGAATCTGGCCTTATGTCAGCGCAGAATCTGTCTTCATGTCATAGCAGAGAATCAGGCTTCACGTCAGCCACCACTGGAACAGGCCACTGTCACACATTTAGGCCCAGGCACCCAGGCAGAGGAGAGAGGTCCCGTAACAGAGAATCTGGCCTTATGTCAGCGCAGAATCTGTATTCATGTCATAGCAGAGAATCAGGCTTCACGTCACCCACCACTGGAACAGGCCACTGTCACACATTTAGGCCCCGGCACCCAGACAGAGGAGAGCGGTCCCGTAACAGAGAATCTGGCCTTATGTCAGTGCAGAATCTGTCTTCATGTCATAGCAGAGAATCAGGCTTCACGTCAGCCACCACTGGAACAGGCCACTGTCACACATTTAGGCCCAGGCACCCAGGCAGAGGAGAGAGGTCCCGTAACAGAGAATCTGGCCTTATGTCAGCGCAGAATCTGTATTCATGTCATAGCAGAGAATCAGGCTTCACGTCACCCACCACTGGAACAGGCCACTGTCACACATTTAGGCCCCGGCACCCAGACAGAGGAGAGCGGTCCCGTAACAGAGAATCTGGCCTTATGTCAGCACAGAATCTGTCTTCATGTCATAGCAGAGAATCAGGTTTCACGTCAGCCACCACTGGAACAGGCCACTGTCACACATTTAGGCCCAGGCACCCAGGCAGAGGAGAGAGGTCCCGTAACAGAGAATCTGGCCTTATGTCAGCGCAGAATCTGTATTCATGTCATAGCAGAGAACCAGGCTTCACGTCACCCACCACTGGAACAGGCCACTGTCACACATTTAGGCCCCGGCACCCAGACAGAGGAGAGGTTCATTCAACTTTGGGTTGCCCCACAATATAATGGTAAAATGAAATTAAAAATAGTATTGAATGAGGAAGTGCCCTGGAGTAGAATAATATATTGTTAAGGGGAGGTAGTTAATATCTAATCTGCACAAGGGATGGACAGGTCCTGTGGGATCCATGCCTGGTTCATTTTTATGAACGTCAGCTTGTCCACATTGGCTGTAGACAGGCGGCTGCGTTTGTCTGTAATGACGCCCCCTGCCGTGCTGAATACACGTTCAGACAAAACGCTGGCCGCCGGGCAGGCCAGCACCTCCAAGGCATAAAATGCTAGCTCTGGCCACGTGGACAATTTGGAGACCCATAAGTTGAATGGGGCCGAACCATCAGTCAGTACGTGGAGGGGTGTGCACAGGTACTGTTCCACCATGTTAGTGAAATGTTGCCTCCTGCTAACACGTTCCGTATCAGGAGGTGGTGCAGTTAGCTGTGGCGTGGTGACAAAACTTTTCCACATCTCTGCCATGCTAACCCTGCCCTCAGAGGAGCTGGCCGTGACACAGCTGCGTTGGCGACCTCTTGCTCCTCCTCTGCCTTCGCCTTGGGCTTCCACTGGTTCCCCTGTGACATTTGGGAATGCTCTCAGTAGCGCGTCTACCAACGTGCGCTTGTACTCGCGCATCTTCCTATCACGCTCCAGTGTAGGAAATAAGGTGGGCACATTGTCTTTGTACCGGGGATCCAGCAGGGTGGCAACCCAGTAGTCTGCACACGTTAAAATGTGGGCAACTCTGCTGTCGTTGCGCAGGCACTGCAGCATGTAGTCGCTCATGTGTGCCAGGCTGCCCAGAGGTAAGGACAAGCTGTCCTCTGTGGGAGGCATATCGTCATCGTCCTGTGTTTCCCCCCAGCCACGCACCAGTGATGGGCCCGAGCTGCTTTGGGTGCCACCCCGCTGTGAACATGCTTCATCCTCATCCTCCTCCACCTCCTCCTCATCCTCGTCCTCCTCGTCCTCCAGTAGTGGGCCCTGTCTGGCCACATTTGTACCTGGCCTCTGGTGTTGCAAAAAACCTCCCTCTGAGTCACTTCGAAGAGACTGGCCTGAAAGTGCTAAAAATGACCCTCTTCCTCCTCTTCCTCCTGGGCCACCTCCTCTTCCATCATCGCCCTAAGTGTTTTCTCAAGGAGACATAGAAGTGGTATTGTAACGCTGATAACGGCGTCATCGCCACTGGCCATGTTGGTGGAGTACTCGAAACAGCGCAACAGGGCACACAGGTCTCGCATGGAGGCCCAGTCATTGGTGGTGAAGTGGGTCTGATCCGCAATGCGACTGACCAGTGCGTGCTGCAGCTGAAACTCCACTATGGCCTGCTGCTGCTCGCACAGTCTGTCCAGCATATGCAAGGTGGAGTTCCACCTGGTGGGCACGTCGCATATGAGGCGGTGAGCGGGAAGGCCGAAGTTACGCTGTAGCACAGACAGGCGAGCAGCGGCAGGGTGTGAACGCCGGAAGCGCGAACAGACGGCCCGCACTTTATGCAGCAGCTCTGACATGTCGGGGTAGTTGCGAATGAACTTCTGCACCACCAAATTCAGCACATGCGCCAGGCAAGGGATGTGCGTCAAACCGGCTAGTCCCAGAGCTGCAACGAGATTTCGCCCATTATCGCACACCACCAGGCCGGGCTTGAGGCTCACCGGCAGCAACCACTCGTCGGTCTGTTGTTCTATACCCCGCCACAACTCCTGTGCGGTGTGGGGCCTGTCCCCCAAACATATGAGTTTCAGAATGGCCTGCTGACGTTTACCCCGTGCTGTGCTGAAGTTGGTGGTGAAGGTGTGTGGCTGACTGGATGAGCAGGTGGAAGAAGAGGAGGAGGAAGCTTAGTAGGAGGAGGAGGAGACAGGAGGCAAAGAATGTTGCCCTGCGATCCTTGGCGGCGGAAGGACGTGCGCCAAATAGCTCTCCGCCTGGGGCCCAGCCGCCACTACATTTACCCAGTGTGCAGTTAGGGAGATATAGCGTCCCTGGCCGTGCTTACTGGTCCACGTATCTGTGGTTAGGTGGACCTTGCCACAGATGGCGTTGCGCAGTGCACACTTGATTTTATTGGACACTTGTTTGTGCAGGGAAGGCACGGCTCTCTTAGAGAAGTAGTGGCGGCTGGGAACAACATACTGTGGGACAGCAAGTGACATGAGCTGTTTGAAGCTGTGAGTGTCCACCAGCCTAAATGACAGCATTTCATAGGCCAGTAGTTTAGAAATGCTGGCATTCAGGGCCAGGGATCGAGGGTGGCTAGGTGAGAATTTACGCTTTCTCTCAAATGTTTGTGAGATGGAGAACTGAACGCTGCCGTGTGACATGGTTGAGATGCTTGGTGACGCAGGTGGTGGTGTTGGTGGTACATCCCATGTTTGCTGGGCGGCAGGTGCCAACGTTCCTCCAGAGGCGGAGGAAGAGGCCGAGGCGGCGGCAGCAGAAGAGGCCGAGGCGGCAGCAGCAGAAGATGTAGCAGGGGGAGCCTGAGTGACTTCCTTGTTTTTAAGGTGTTTACTCCACTGCAGTTCATGCTTTGCATGCAGGTGCCTGGTCATGCAGGTTGTGCTAAGGTTCAGAACGTTAATGCCTCGCTTCAGGCTCTAATGGCACAGCGTGCAAACCACTCGGGTCTTGTCGTCAGCACATTGTTTGAAGAAGTGCCATGCCAGGGAACTCCTTGAAGCTGCCTTTGGGGTGCTCGGTCCCAGATGGCGGTGGTCAGTAGCAGGCGGAGTCTTTTGGCGGCGGGTGTTCTGATTTTGCCCACTGCTCCCTCTTTTGCTACGCTGTTGGCTCGGTCTCACCACTGCCTCTTCCTCCGAACTGTGAAATTCAGTGGCACGACCTTCATTCCATGTGGGGTCTAGGACCTCATCGTCCCCTGCATCGTCTTCCACCCAGTCTTGATCCCTGACCTCCTGTTCAGTCTGCACACTGCAGAAAGACGCAGCAGTTGGCACCTGTGTTTCGTCATCATCAGAGACGTGCTGAGGTGGTATTCCCATGTCCTCATCATCAGGAAAAATAAGTGGTTGTGCATTAGTGCATTCTATCTCTTCCACCCCTGGGGAAGGGCTAGGTGGATGCCCTTGGGAAACCCTGGCAGCAGAGTCTTCATATAAGAGAGAGAGAGAGAAAGTGTGAGGGTCAAACGGATCTCTTGGAATGGCTTTCCACTAGATCTGAAAGACTTGAGGCGCCTCGGGTGGATAGGAGCGGGGTGGAGAGAAAGTAGGGTGATAGATGCTAGAGGCTGCTCCGGGTTTGGTCAGGTCGACAAGGGAGTCTGCCTGTATAGGGTGAGGTAGTGAGCCAAAAAAAGGGGTGAGCCAAACGTAAAAATACAAGCCGCAACCTAACCACCAACCTTGACTATCACCTCAAATGTTATAGGGCCAACCCCAACACAATTCCACCGCTTAACTATCAAAAAGAACCCCTAAGAATATATGAATACAACCTTGTTCGGTCCAAATGCACCAAACTCCTCAGAGATCTTAGGGACTACAGCAACGACCTAGTAAGATCTTGGGAAAGGAAACTTCACAAAAGGCCCCCTATGCACCACATCCCGAGAGAAGACAAAAGAGCACCCTATACCTATTTCCCCCCAATAACTAAACCCATGGAATCGAACTACAACCTAGCGAAAAATGAGAATCCAAAAACCTACGCCGAAGCTGTAAGCAGGCAAGACCACAAGTACCCAATAATAAAAAACACCAAGTGGGGAAAACAGAATAGACCACCTAACCCTCTTGAACCACCATCAATAAACTCAAGCTCGATCAACAAAAGAACACAACAACCACAAAAATCTTTTCCAACAACCAATACCCAAAACAACCCAACCACACCACAGGAGTATGACCCAGAACTATCTATCTACACCACACCCCAGGCCACACACAATTCAAGATCTTTTACCCGGCCACTACACACAAAAAACACGTTGCAACCCAAATGCACAGCTGCACACTCCCCACCAATTGCCCACCCTCCACATCCCTCAAATCATAACACAGCGATACCAGACACAGTAACCGAACTTTTAGATCCACCATCTCCACTTAACATCACCACACACTCAGTAAGCTCTTCCTACCCAAGCCCAGACCAACATTTTTTAGACTTACCCCCCACTCTAACAGAAAGTCCTCTCCTAGAGCAACTATCCACGCTCAACCAGACAGGACCAACGGGGGGCTCCCCTTCTCTGACATTACCTCCTCCCCGCCTAAACCTATCGAGCACACAAATCCTGAATACACTCATTTCCACACCAGGCCCCACACATCCAACCCATTGCAAAACACAGGAACCACTAAAAATCACCAACTTCTACAGTCCCATCTCAAACCCCAAAAAAAGATCAAACCCCGCTACAGAGGATGCAGAGGTGGCAGGAAACAATCCACCAACAAACAAAAAACACAAACCAAAAACCCAGTCACAATAAAATCAGTATCTGACACACTCAAAGAAAAAGGCATCTTTAACCTCTCCGGATACAACCTTAACGAAACCGAAATAGAACTTTTAAGCAAAGGCCTATCTTTCTGCCCCACAAACAAACCTGACCTCTTTGAACTTTTCGTAGACCTCAACCAATTCATTAGAAGACTTACCCTACAACGTCATTTCAGCATAAAAAATCGCACAGTCAACACAAACAAATGCCCACTTAACGACAAGAAAAACGAGGTAATAGCCTCCACATCAAACACAATATACAACGATACAGACACACCAGAACCGACCATTACCATCAAACCCCCCCTCAAAAACAAATCGAACTACTATCCACTAGAAAGCCGAGGCCCACACCTGGAAAGCTATTATAACATGGTCCTAGATGACCTAAAAAGCGCGTTCTCACCCAGTAAAGATTGCACACGACCAGACACCACCATACCCGCAAAGAAAAAACAAGATAACCTCAGCATCAACCAGAAAAAAGCCTTGAAAAATCTAAAAGACAACCCCAATATAGTCATAAAAAATGCGGATAAAGGAGGAGGAATAGTCATCCTCAGCACGGACCAGTATGAGAGAGAGGCCCTAAGAATACTATCAGACACTAATTACTACAAACCTATCACCTCAGATCCTACCAAAGAATATAAAACCCAACTACACGACCTAATTGAACACGGAACAACACAGGGAATACTGGATAAAAAACAACACAAATATCTAAAAGTGTCCCACCCAGCCATAGCCAGATTTTACTTCCTCCCAAAAATCCACAAATCCCTGTCCCAACCCCCCGGCAGACCAATCATCTCAGGTATAGATTCCCTCACCTCAAACCTGTCAGAATATATAGACGGTATCCTCCAGAGATACGTCATCACACTCCCATCCTATCTCAAAGACTCAGCACACCTCATCCAAAACCTAGAGAAAGTCACATGGCAAAACGATTTCATCTGGGTCACGCTAGACGTAACATCCCTGTATAGCAACATCATACACTCACTAGGCCTCAATGCTACAAATAGATACTTGGCCAACGACACAGTCATGACACCAACCCAAAAAGAATTCATCCTAAGATCCATAAAATTCATACTAGACCATAATTATTTTACATACAAAGACAATTTCTACATCCAAACCAAAGGAACAGCCATGGGCACCAAATTTGCACCCTCATATGCGAACTTATTCATGGGGGCTTTTGAGGACCAACATGGTCTACTAGAGCACCCCAACATCAGATTTTACAAGAGGTATATAGATGACATTATCTTCATCTGGCAAGGAAATAACACTGACCTAAAAACATTTGTACAGACCCTCAATCAAAACACTTGGAACATTAAACTTACACTAGAATCAAACCCGACTAACGCAGTTTTCCTAGACCTCCACCTCAACAGTGAAAACAACATTATCTCCACCAGCACACACTTCAAAAACGTAGACGCCAACAGCTTCCTTGATTTCAACAGCTGTCACTACCACAAATGGAAAACAAACATACCATTCAGCCAGATGAAAAGAATAAGACGCAACTGCACCAACACAAACACCATGAAAACCCAAATAGAAACCCTGAGCCAAAGATTCCTACAAAAAAACTACCCCCCACAACTCATTAAAATCTCAAAAAAGAAAATCTCCCAAATAGACCAAAAGGAAAGCCTTCAACCGAAAATAAAAACAACCAAAGAAACTCCCTTCACACCAGGGCTAATCACCAGATACAACAAAAACCACCAAACAATCAGACACATTCTAACCAAACATTGGTCAGTACTATTAAAAGACCCCATCTTAGGTGAAGAAATCCCCAAAACACCGAGACTTACCTTCCGAAGAGCAAAAACCCTCAAAAACATCCTAGCCCCTTCATGCCCAAACAAAAATACCCTCAAGACAACGACACAGACGACAATTAACAAACAAATACCAGAATTTAAAGGATCCTCTAAATGCGGTGCAAAAAAATGCAAATGCTGCCGGATGATAAAAACAGTAAACAGAGAGATAGACATCCCACACCCCATTGGCAAAATCCCACTCCTACACCAAATGACCTGTGCCAGTAAAAATATCATCTACTTACTTCAATGCCCCTGCAACATTTTCTACGTTGTCCGCACGACACAAACCCTGAGAGAACGAATGAATGAACACCGATCAAACATAAAAAGAAAAATCACTACACATAGTGTCTCACGCCACTTCACACTAGCACACGAAAGCAACCCCCTAGATCTAAAAGTCATCCCCCTTGAACAAACCCCTTCCTACCAACAACTATGTAGGAAGGAAATGTTCTGGATCTTTAAACTAAACACCCTCACTCCATTTGGCCTAAACGAATCACTGGAACACGCCAACTACTAATCAACAACCACTACCAACAAAAAAACTGACCATAATAGCCAGACCCCACAACACCACCCAATATAGAAATAACCCCGCCACCACCCCAGATTGCCCAACCAACATGTATCTCCCACATATATTAATTCTTTAAAAACACCGAAGTATTTTTAGAAAAACACCAAGGAGTACGTATAGATAAATGTGGATATTCCTAAATAAAATGAACAAACGACACACGAAACAAAAGAAAAAGATATAACAAAGAGCGACGTAGGCAGACTACATCCGAAGAGTAGGCACACACATCTACCTGCCCATATTTACATATATAGAGAAGAATGAACGAAAAAATAACACAAATAGAGAAAATATATTTCATTTATTTATCTATCAAAATATCGATTAAATCGAAACCACATTTTAAATACATTTTAATACTTTTGTCTCTGATTACCAAACCACACCATTGGAACCATCCCTTTTTTACTACAATAATTTTTTTTTTTATTTTATTTTATTTATTTATTATTTATTATTTTTTATTTTTTATTTTTTCCTACTTTTCACCATTGTTTTAACCCCCCTTATTTATATATATATATATTAGTTTATATATATATATTTTTTACATATTTTTTATACCTACTATATACCATTTCCTATATTTCACACCATTACATTATATTTATATTTTTATATATTGTATATCCCTTCTATAACAAACTGTACATGTGCCATGGGGAGGATTCTCCAATATATCTATCCTTACTATGCAACAAAGCCCAGCCCATACACCCCAGAGAAGATCCCACTGCAAGTGACACCACTTCCCCTTAAACTTGTAGGCAGACCATACAGCTCACACAGTCAAAAAGAATATCGACAAACCGGAAGTATCGCGTGCGTTCCAGCTTGGAACGCAGCGTCTAACTTCCGGAAATACGACACCGCCCCTAGGAGCTTACAAGGTGAACAGACCGGATGACGTGTTGCGTTCCAACCTGGAACGCACAGACGTCACAACACATCCGGACACTCCCCCTCCCAGCCGGCTTCAGAGATCTGCTGGCCAAACGCCCCCTAACGGCGGCCCACCTATATCCTCTGGCCCTCAATACCCTCCCTCCTACTAGGGCGGTCCCCTAACATAGCCCCTTATATATCCCCAGTGCCACTTTACAAGGCGACCACAATGCGTTCCAGCTTGGAACGCAAACAACTTCCGGTCATGTAAAAAGCGCAGCCGGACACTCCCCTTTCCGGCTGACATCACTGAACAGCAAAAAAACGCCCTGTACCACACAGGGGCGGTCCCCAATGCATTTTTGGCGCGTTTTCTCCGTTTTTTGGCGCCTTCTAGCCAATTAGTGGCCATTTTAACAAAGATCCTAATAGGATTATTAGGGTATAAATACCTGTGACCATACATAGAGACACTATTGCTCCTGATGAAGGGACGTGCCTGTCCCGAAACGCGTTGAGCCGGATTTTTTTACTTGCAAATAAAGACCTTTGAAGAGAAGCACCCGTGTTGTTTGGCTGCCTTCATCCGTTATAACTCTAGAAGCGATCCAGGCTGGGGGGGTACTCGGTTTACAGGTGTATTATGCTTATCCTGGTAAACCGCCCCCCCCGTGAAGTGAGTAAACTTACTTATGATACCACGATATTATAATATATATGTCGGTATTTTAAACAAAAAAACCTTTTATCCATTGCTCTATCCTACTGTACCACATCTATTGTGTACGACGCTGCAGAACACGGCCTCTTAGGCAATTGAGGCTGTATGCAGTGATCCCACTTTTACGTACAATCTATTTTTTATTTTTATCCTTTTATTCTCTCAGCAGATTTTATACGTGTATACTTTTCACTCGCTCTTTGTATGCAGATTTTGTTTTATTTCGCTTGTTTTAAAAAAAAAAATTTTACATACATGTATGTACAACTTTTTTCCTGTACAATTTTTTCCTACACAATTGATATCCCTCTACATATTAATATAACATAACCCCAACAACAAGCTATCACACACTCCAGCAGCCCAACACTAATCCTCTATTGGCGCTCACAAGGGTTTATATAAATAAGAGGCGAGATTTGGAGGGTATCCCCACCCACCAGTCCCCCTTTTTTTGGCTCACTACCTCAGCAGAGTCTTCAAACAACATAAGAGACTGCTGCATAACTTGAGGCTCAGACAGTTTCCCTGATATGCATGGGGGTGATGTGACAGACCGATGGGCTTGGTTTGCATGCGCCATCTGTGCGCTTTCTGCAGAAGACTGGGTGGGAGATAATGTGAACGTGCTGGATCCACTGTCGGCCACCCAATTGACTAATGCCTGTACCTGCTCAGGCCTTACCATCCTTAGAACGGCATTGGGCCCCACCAAATATCGCTGTAAATTCTGCTGGCTACTGGGACCTGAGGTAGTTGGTTCACTAGGACGTGTGGCTGTGGCAGAACGGCCACGTCCTCTCCCAGCACCAGAGGGTCCACTAACACCACCACGAACATGTCCACGTCCGCGTCCGCGTCCCTTATTAGATGTTTTCCTCATTGTTCCCGTTCAACACAATTTTGAGAATGGCAAATTTGGGAATGCTTTTTCAACCCAGAACAAAAAGTCTGCTTTGACGGTCACTACAAATAACTTGACCAGCTAAAACTGTGCAGATTTGGTTGAATAGAGATGTGAGACCTGTTTTTATTTTTTTGCGCTGTGTGACAGTTATAGGTTTAATCACAGAATGACACTTCTATCAGCACGCTAGCGTGTGTCTTAGGTTTTTCTAAATGATACTATCAATAACTTCAATGTAAGATTTTCTTTTTGGGATAGATTTCAAGTAGGCCTGAAATACCACAAACTAGTTATTTTCAGAATGGCAAATTTGGGAATGCTTTTTCAACCCAGAACAAAAAGTCTGCTTTTACGGTCACTACAAATAACTTGACCAGCTAAAACTGTGCAGATTTGGTTGAATAGAGTTGTGAGACCTGTTTTTTTTTGCGCTGTGTGACAGTTATAGGTTTAATCACAGAATGACACTTCTATCAGCACGCTAGCGTGTGTCTTAGGCAGGGCCGGCTCCAGGTTCATGTGGGCCCTTGGGCGATAAATCCCAGTGGGCCCCCATGAGGCATTTTTTTACATTGACATGTCCCCCTGTGGCTCCTACACGGTATAATGACCCCCAGTGGCCCCTATACAGTATAATGACTACTAGTGGCCCTTCACACAGTATAATGACTACTAGTGGCCCTTCACACAGTATAATGAACCCCCAATTCCCCCCCCCCACTGTATAATGACCACCTGTGGCCCTGCATTCAGAATAATAACCCCCAGTCGCCCCCATTTAGAATAATGACCCCCAGTAGCCCCCACACTGGGGGAATACTGTATGGTGGGGGCTCTGGGGGTCATTATACTGAATGGAGGGTCATTGGTGATCATTATACTAAATGGGGGACACTGAGGGTCATTATACTATGTAAAGGGCCCTCACAGTATAATGACCCCACAGTGACCCTCCATTCAGAATAATGACCCCCAGTCGCCCCCACACTGGGGGTTATACTGTATGGAGGGGGCACAAGGGGTTATTATATTTAATGGGGGCTCTGGTGGTCATTATGCTAAATGGAGGGTCAATGGGGATCATTATACTAAATGGGGGGCACTGGGAGTCATTATACTGTGTAAGGGGCCCTCACAGTGTGATGAATGACCCCCCAGTGGCCCCCTCACATACCTATCATTGCAGGGGAGCTGGTGGTCCTGTCATTCACTAACCGCAGCTCCCTGCGCTCCTTCTCTACGGCGGCCCGCTGCAGCAGTGAGCCAGGCCTGGAGGAGAGAAGGAGATGTGCAGTGATGGAGCTAGAACTGACTGGGCCCCACAGCGAAATTTAGTACGCCCCCCTCCCCCCCCAATGTGTGTTCACATTACGTTTTTCCTATCGGTTTGATGTATACAAATGTGCAGCACTCCATGTTTTTGTATCCTGCAGAGTCAAGTAAAAAATGCATACGTTAAGGTATATGTTTTTTTACCATGGAACTGTATGGTGAACGGACGCCACTGTACGGCATCAGTCTGAGGCATCTGTTAACGCATTCATTTTTGGTATTCATTAAATGGATGGAAAAAATAGGATGTGAACCCAGCCCTAGTGTCAGAATAAGGCTACTTTCACACTTGCGGCAGAGAGATCCGGCAGGCAGTTCCGTCGCCGTAACTGCCTGCCGGATCAGGCAAAACGTATGCTAACTGATGGCATTAGTAAGACTCATCAGGATCCTGATCAGTCTTAAAAATGCCTGATCAGTCGAAAAAATGCATTGAAATGCTGGATCCGTCTTTCCGGTGTCATCCGGCAAAAACGGATCCGGCATTTATTTTTTCACCTTTTTTTCAGTCTGCGCATGCGCATACCGGAAGGACGGATCCGGCACTAATACATTCCTATGGGAAAATGTATTCAGGCAAGTCTTCAGTTTTTTTAGCCGGAAATAAAACCGTAGCATGCTGCGGTTTTCTCTTTTGCCTGATCAGTCAAAACGACTGAACTGAAGACATCCTGATGCAAACTGAACGGATTACTCTCCATTCAGAATGCATGGGGACATACCTGATCAGTTCTTTTCCGGTATAGAGCCCCTGTGACGGAACTCAGGGAGGCCGCCATGTACTGACAGAGCGCTACCTGGTCCTGGTGGTCAGGGGTGAGGACTGTGCTTCCCAAGGATCATTTTCTACTGGGAAATACAGGGCGCAGTATAATACACTAGAATATATATACTATAAAGATATTAGCCCTACCCCCGAATAACAATACAATTAGGGGGTCATTTATTATATAGAAATACGTCTATGTTAGGCGTATTTCTGACACAGATTGTGGCGCAAAGGTCCTTAGCACCGCAATCTGTATCTTTTCCCGCTCATGCCAGGTCTAAAAAAAGTGGTGTGGGCAGGGAAAGGAATACAGTTATAGCCATTCAGTTATTGGATACCACCGTCATATAGTGATAACACCGCCATATAGTGACCGGATAAAAGGGTATAAGAGGGCACAGTACAGGGAATGACTATGGGCACTGCACAGGGTGTGGTAGGAGGGCACAATGCAGGGTATAAGGGGGCACCATACGGGGTGAGGGGCACAGTACTGGGTGGGGGGCACTGTACAGGGTGGGGGGCACAGTCACTTGACCCTGTGACGTTAGAAGGTCCTTATGGTGAATGCGGTTCAGATGCCACCATAATGAGAGGCAGAGGAGTGAGACAGGGGCCCTGGATGGACAGGAGGGGTGGACACAGCAAGTAGGTGGAAGGGGCTCTGAGGGGGATTCATACAAGAAGTAGTGGCAGGAGGTCTGTGCAGGGCAGAAATAGGAAGGTGGGACAGGAGCTCTGGATACATGAGGGAGGAAAGGAGACAGCAGGGGCTCCATGAGGATGAGATAGGACAGGATGGGGGGGGGGGGGGCAGCTGTCATGGAGACAAACAGCTTAATGAAACAGTAAAACCACTAAATAGAATGAAGCAGCAGATCGAAGAGTCCCCCTTCCTTTCCTTCTATCCCACAGAGAAGAGACAGTCACAGTGCAGACTCACTCACAGACTGTCTCCACACTTCTCTGCTCCAGCTCCAGCTCCAGCCCTGCGGTCTCTCTCCTCAGGCTGCGGTCTCTCTCCTCAGGCAGCATGTCCTGTGTAGAGGGGGCGTGTCCTGAGTCTCTGCAGCTCAGAGGGCCCACCAAAGGGGTACTGCATATGTGAAATGACAGCAGTGAGAGCTCCCATCTGTATTGATGGAAGTGCTCATAGCAGCTCAGTGGGCCCCCCCAGAAGCATTGGGCCCCGGCACTTGCCCGGGGATGCCGGGTTATGACGCCGGCCCTGGTCTTAGGTTTTTCTGAATGATACTATCAATAACTTCAATGTAAGATTTTCTTTTTGGGATAGATTTCAAGTAGGCCTGAAATACCACAAACTAGTTATTTTCAGAATGGCAAATTTGGGAATGCTTTTTCAACCCAGAACAAAAAGTCTGCTTTGACGGTCACTACAAATAACTTGACCAGCTAAAACTGTGCAGATTTGGTTGAATAGAGATGTGAGACCTGTTTTTTTTTGCGCTGTGTGACAGTTATAGGTTTAATCACAGAATGACACTTCTATCAGCACGCTAGCGTGTGTCTTAGGTTTTTCTGACTGATACTATCAATAACTTCAATGTAAGATTTTCTTTTTGGGATAGATTTCAAGTAGGCCTGAAATACCACAAACTAGTTATTTTCAGAATGGCAAATTTGGGAATGCTTTTTCAACCCAGAACAAAAAGTCTGCTTTGACGGTCACTACAAATAACTTGACCAGCTAAAACTGTGCAGATTTGGTTGAATAGAAATGTCAGGTCTATTTTTTAGGCGCTGGGTGACAGGCTCAACTTGCCCCTGATGTAATATATGGCCAAAAAATAACCAGACTGTTGATGGTTAAATGCACTTCGGTGACACAGGCTCAGCCTGCAGCTGATGTAGTATATGGCCAAAAAATAATCAGACTGTTGATGGTTAAATGCACTTGGGTGAAACAGGCTCAGCCTGCAGCTGATGTAGTATATGGCCAAAAAATAACCAGACTGTTGATGGTTAAATGCACTTCGGTGACACAGGCTCAGCCTGCAGCTGATGTAGGATATAGCACAAAATAACCACACTATCGATGGTTAAATACACTTGGTGATAGCTCGTGCTGGCGCACCACAAGTCACAAAATGGCCGCCGATCACCCCAGAAAAAAAGTGATCTAAAAACGCTCTGGGCAGCCTCAAAAAAGTGAGCAAGTCAATAATAGCACTTCAATGATCCACAGCTGCAGATCGATCACAGAATGAAGTCTTTTGGAGGAGTTAATCTGCCTAATCTCGCCCTAACGTCGCAGCTGCAACCTCTCCCTATACTGATCATAGCAGAGTGACATGCGGCGCTACGTGACTCCAGCTTAAATAGAGGCTGGGTCACATGGTGCACTGGCCAATCACAGCCATGCCAATAGTAGGCATGGCTGTGATGGCCTCTTGGGCCAAGTAGTATGACGCTTGTTGATTGGCTGCTTTGCAGCCTTTCAAAAAGCGCCAAGAAAGCGCCGAACACCGAACCCGAACCCGGACTTTTACGAAAATGTTCGGGTTCGGGTCCGTGTCACGGACACCCCAAAATTAGGTACGAACCCGAACTATACAGTTCGGGTTCGCTCATCCCTACTAAGGTCTCTCAGTTCAAGGATTCTGTCCCTCTCACTGGCAATAACTGGCACACTGAAGTAAAGGAGGTATCTCACAATCATCCCACATGACTTCATACAATTTTAGAGGTTTCATTTGGCTAAAAAAAAAATAAAAGTCGCTTTCTATCTGGCTTTTATACCCCTCCCACATGCCACAGATTGGAGCTAGGTGCTTAAAAATTTGATCATCTGCAGATCTTAGCAACTGCTACTTCCTCATTTTGTGTAACTTTACAACTTGTCCTTCTTGGTATTACAATTTCAATATTAAGAATTGTATGTTCCCTGGATTCTAGGTTTAGAATCTGGTCTAAACTACCCTACAATTACCTTAACTATAGTGGTTTTATTACCATAGCTGTTATATGTGATTGTACCTACCTCCGTTTGGATTGAAGAAAAAATATTCTGATTGAGAACCTTATGAATCAACTTATATGGGGAAGAAAGCCATGTATGTGTAAAGCAGAAACATTTATGGAACCCGGAAAGTAAATGTGTATTTTTGTTGATATATTTGCATAGTCATTTGTTGGCTTCTCGATTGCATTTTATAGCTTGCTGGAAAAACTCTAGTATTATGAAGACCTTAGTTGAGATAAGCACCAACTCTGCTTGAATCATGAAAGTTGAGATACAATCCTTTTAACAAGTAGCCTGTTAGTAAATAACGTGTATTAAATACTTGGGTGGTATTTTAAACAATATTGACTTTTTGGCCAGTATTTGCTCCGTATTTTTTCATCAGTGTTTGTAATCCTAAACCAGGAGTGGGTCCAAAACACAGAAGAAGTACAACTATTTCTATTTATACCTTTTCTTTGTAGGTTCCACTCCTCGTTTTGTCTTACAAATACTGACCAAATACTAATGCAAAATACTGACCAAATACTGACTGTTTGAAAGATGTCTTAAAGGAGATTTTGATTGTACTCTCATTTGGGATAACTATTTTATAAAAGAATGTAAGGGATTAGACAGAACACATGTATGGAAGTCTGCTGGGATTTACTTTTTGTGTCACAATTATTTAATGAGGGACACATTTTCTCTTTTGAAGATCTGCACAATGCTATGGTTTAAATAAAAACTATTACTTTAGGTATTTACAAACATTGCATGCGTATAAAATGGAGAAAGACAAATCTTTGTTTAACCCCTTCCTGACATTTGACATACTATTAAGTCACAGTGGGAAGAGACATCCCAGAAATTGCCATAATAGTACGTCATGGTAAGGGGTCAGGCACAGGAGCTGTGCGCACCCGATGTGTGCAGGGGCCAGGCTGTGACAGACCGCTAGGACCCTGCTGTATCTGCCTCTATTGCTGAAAGACTGTCGGATTAACCCCTTATACGCCACAATCAATGCTGACCGCAGCATTGGAGGAGGTTTGCAGAGGGAGGGAGCTCCCTCTGTCTCTCCATCAGCCTCCTTGCACTGCGATGACAGGGGGCCAATGGAAAGGACTCGAGGTCTGTCCTGTACAGAGTCCCAGACCCCAGGCTGGGTCTCCTAGGCAACTGCCACAAAAATAATGAAATAAAACCTCAAAAAAAATGTAATATCGAGCAATCAAAAAATCATATGTACCCCAAAATGGCACCAGTAAAAACGTCAACCCTTCCCGCAAGAAATAGCCTGCATGCAAGACAATTGCCAGAAACGTGTAAAAAATATTACTGTTAGAAAATGGAGATGCAAAAACATTTTTTAATGCTTTTATTGTGCAAAATTGAAACAAATAAAACATGGACATATTTGGAATTGCTGCATCCGTAACTGGCTGTACAAAAATATCACGTGATCTATTCTGTCAGGTGAATGCCGTAAAAAAATAACAATTTTAACGGTGCCAGAACTGCCATATTTGGTTACATTGCCTCACAAAAAACTTAATATCAAGCAATCAAAAAATCATTAATATTAAAATAGTACCAATTAAACTATCACCTTATACCACAAAAAAATTAGCCCTCACACAAGACAGTTGCCAGAAACATAAAATATATATATGGCTTTCAGAAAACGGCAACACTCAAGCATGTTGAAAAGTGGTGAAACATAAAAATACTGTATAAAATTGGTGTCTTTGTAATCACACTTTTGTAATCATACTGACCGGCAGAATAGAGATAACTGTCATTTTTCCTGCACGGTGCACTCCACAAAACCCCAAAAGCAGTGGCAGAAATGCTGCCTTTTCTAAATCCTGCTTCCCAAAAAGCAAAATAAAAAGCAATCCAAAAAGTTGCATGCCAATGATAATGGCAAATCACAAACCCAGTTGGAAAAATGGAACAGATTAGGGGGGGGATTTGATCCCAATGTGAATATAACACTCCAGTGGTTTAGTTGATTAGGGGGTCCTTTTTTTCCGCCTTGCTGGATGAGATGGGTGTGTGGCGGGGCGAGGGGGGATGGATGAGTGGAGTCAGCTCTTCCCCTGGTGGGATCAGCCTGGACATAGCCGATAGGTAGATAAAATGTCACCAGGACATTACCAGTTGCTGCATCATTCTGAAAAGCGAGGGTAATATGATTTTGGTTACAAGGTGATTATTAAGCAGTAACAAATTAAAGAAACTAAACCCTGCCAATGGTAGTATATAACAACAATCTACACATATAATAACCGTAGGGTGCTTTGTTGATATAAATAATAAGTAAGTGATATAAAATAATAAGTAAGTTAGATATAAGAATAAGGTTTTATGTATAATGAGAAACCTATTGACAATACAGTACACGTTTCACATGATTGAGGCTGTCAGGACGTAATAGCAGATGAGAATTCATGCTGAATTAATGTATCCCGAGGAGGTGATATGGAAAACATATCAGTAGGGTAAATACTTAAAAGGTAGGTAAGTATAACTCACCTCCCAGTATGGACACAAGTTAGTTGGGCCCTAATAAGAATTACTTATCACCCGATGAGCGTCAGGTGATATACCTAAGAACAGAACCCTAGAGGTGAAATATTGTGAGGGAAAAGAGGGGCCTAATGTCCATATCAAGCATGGTAACAAACAATAAATGGCCCAAAAGCACCAGATTTTTCACCCTATAAGAAGCACTGGCCCATAAGATGCACCTAGATTTTAGAGGAGGACAATAAGAAAAAAAAATTTCATTAGACCTCAGATCAGCAATCAGACCCCCAATGTTAATCAGACTTTAGTTCACAGCTACCAATCAGATTCCCAATGTTGATAAGATCTCAGGTCAGACTCCAATGTGAATGACCCCCAATCAAACCTTAGATCAGAGCCCAATATAAAGAAGACCCCAATCAGACCTCAGATGAGACCCCCATGCCTCATATAAGCCCATAGCCATATGTTATCAGCCCCCAGCCATATACAGTCAGGTCCATAAATATTGGGACATCAACACAATTCTAACATTTTTGGCTCTATACACCACCACAATGGATTTTAAATTAAACGGACAAGATGTGCTTTAACTGCAGACTGTCAGCTTTAATTTGAGGGTATTTACATCCAAATCAGGTGAACGGTGTAGGAATTACAACAGTTTGCATATGTGCCTCCCACTTGTTAAGGGACCAAAAGTAATGGGACAGAATAATAATCATAAATCAAACTTTCACTTTTTAATACTTGGCTGCAAATCCTTTGCAGTCAATTACAGCCTGAAGTCTGGAACGCATAGACATCACCAGACGTTGGGTTTCATCCCTGGTGATGCTCTGCCAGGCTTCTACTGCAACTGTCTTCAGTTCCTGCTTGTTCTTGGGGCATTTTCCCTTCAGTTTTGTCTTCAGCAAGTGAAATTCATGCTCAATCGGATTCAGGTCAGGTGATTGACTTGGCCATTGCAGAACATTCCACTTCTTTCCCTTAAAAAACTCTTTGGTTGCTATTGCAGTATGCTTTGGGTCATTGTCCATCGGCACTGTGAAGCGCTGTTCAATGAGTTCTGAAGCATTTGGCTGAATATGAGCAGATAATATTGTCCGAAACACTTCAGAATTCATCCTGCTGCTTTTGTCAGCAGTCACATCATCAATAAATACAAGAGAACCAGTTCCATTGGCAGCCATACATGTCCACGCCATGACACTGCCACCACCATGCTTCACTGATGAGGTGGTATGCTTAGGATCATAAGCAGTTTCTTTCCTTCTCCATACTGTTCTCTTCCCATCACTCTGGTACAAGTTGATCTTGGTCTCATCTGTCCATAGGATGTTGTTCCAGAACTGTGAAGGCTTTTTTAGATGTTGTTTGGCAAACTCTAATCCGGCCTTCCTGTTTTTGAGGCTCACCAATGGTTTACATCTTGTGGTGAACCCTCTGTATTCACTCTGGTGAAGTCTTCTCTTGATTGTTGACTTTGACACACATACACCTACCTCCTGGAGAGTGTTCTTGTTGTGAAGGGTGTTTTCTTTACCAGGGAAAGAATTCTTTGGTCATCCACCACAGTTGTTTTCCATGGTCTTCCGGGTCTTTTGGTGTTGCTGAGCTCACCGGTGGGTTCCTTCTTTTTAAGAATGTTCCAAACAGTTGTTTTGGCCGCGCCTAATGTTTTTGCTATCTCTCTGATGGGTTTGTTTTGTTTTTTAAGCCTAATGATGGCTTGCTTCACTGATAGTGACCGCTCTTTGGATCTCATCTTGAGAGTTGACAGCAAAAGATTCCAAATGCAAATAGCACACTTGAAATGAACTCTGGACCTTTTATCTGCTCATTGTAATTGGGATAATGAGGGAATAACACACTCCTGGCCATGGAACAGCTGAGAAGCCAATTGTCCCATTACTTTTGGTCCCGTAACAAGTGGGAGGCACATATGCAAACTGTTGTAATTCCTATACCGTTCACCTGATTTGGATGTAAATACCCTCAAATTAAAGCTGACAGTCTGCAGTTAAAGCACATCTTGTTTGTTTCATTTAAAATCCATTGTGGTGGTGTATAGAGCCAAAAATTTTAGAATTGTGTTGATGTCCCAATATTTATGGACCTGACTGTATGATCAGCCCCCAGTCATATAATCAGCCCCCAGTTTTAATAAGCCCCCAGCCATATGTGAGCAGCCCCCAGCCATATGTTAGCAGCCCCCAGCCATAATTCAGCCTTGGATCACAAAATTAAAAACCCACTTACCTCTCCTGCTCCTGGACGCCGCCGCTCCTCACTGCCCATGATCTTTTTCCTCCTGCTGTCGGTTGTGCTGTGAAGCAGCGCGCACAGCGTGAGGTCACAGAGCACCCTCACGCTGTGCGCAGCTTTCACAGCCGACAGCTGAGGACCAGGAAGTGGTGAGTACAGAGCCTTCACCGCTTCCTGGTCCTCCGGTGGGGGGGGAGTGCGTCTTATGGGGCAAAAAATACGGTATCAAAGGTAGACATCCAAAGGGGACCAGAGATAGTACAGTGATCAAAGAAAACAGGCAGATGGACGAAACCCCCAAAGGTAGCGAGTGGTAACAAACAGCCTGTCTAATAACACATTTCACTGTCAGATTTGTTTGAAACAATAAAAAACAAAACACAAATGATTCCTTTTTGGTGGCAGATGCCTTTGTCTCTTTCTTCTGTCCTGTAAAATTGTGGCACAATTGTGTCACAAAAGTTTCAGATTAGTTGAAATTTGTATTTTTGGGGGAATTCATAATGGATTTGATTCATGTAGAATTGAAAAATGGACATGTGATGGACGTTTTTTAACGGCAATCACATGTTCGTTTTAAGACCAATGGTTGTCTATTGGGTTATTCACACGGCAGTTTTTTTGATGATCATTGAAAAACGGGCATCAAAAATATAGAACATGTTCTATCTTGTCTGTTTTTCACTGACCAACTGGCCCCATACAATTGAATGGGTAAATTTTTAACATCCGTTTTTAACAGATTTTTTTTTATTACTGTCATGTGCATGTAGCCTGACTGTTGCTGATCTTCATCCTGGTAGCCTGATTGGGTCCTATCTTTGATTCTGTGCTTCATTGCCCCATAAGTGAATTGTGTAATCAAGTTGTGTTATTTTTCTACACAAGTATATGTGTAAATGTTCAATTTTCCTGCAGCGCCACCAAAGGGAAAAGCAGGAATAGCATTACAAACTTCCCATTCAATGTATTGGTTGTCTGTGCAATGCAGTGCAGGTCTCCCAAAGCAAGAGACATTCTTTGCAACCACTCTCCACATGTAAAGACATGAGGGTCTTGAACAGAGGGTCTCCCTATTAACCTCAAATTCACTTTAAACTTCAGCTAAATTGTATGCAAAAAACACTTAAGCATGAAAAAGTAATGCAAAATGCTACCATTGAAACAGATGCATGCTAATGAGGATCCAACCAAACTGATTATTGTTTTCAGTATTGCAGATGGAAGAGATCTGAAGAGCTACAGATTCAGAGTCAGAAGGAATGGACTAATTTTTCACATTAATAAATTGCTTATAGGTACAATGTACCGTATTTTTCACTTTATGAAACGCACCTGATGATAAGACTCACCTAGGGTTTTGTGGAGGAAATTAAGAAAATAAAATATTTTCAACCAAATGGTGTGCTTTTGGTGGGTTTTGAACTAATGGGAGGTCAGTGGATGGCACACTGTTATGGGGGATCTGTGGAGTACACTTATTGGGGGATCTGTGGAGGACACTGTTATGGGGATCTGTGGAGGACAGTGTTAAAGGGGGATTTGTGGAGGACACTTATTGGGGGATCTGTGGATGACTATTTTATGGGGGGATCTGACCCCATTACATTGGGCCCCAGTTCTAGCAGCCCAGCCATCACATATAAAGTGTATGCAGCAGCCCCTAGCAGTGCTGCTTTGCTAAACTAGCAGTAATCACTTATCTGCAGTACTCACTATGCATATATTATGTCATATTAAAATAGGATACTATGATCAAAATAGAGATTGACTGGGAATGGGAAATCTATAATAATAAGAAATTTATAGGCCCTTAGTTCGAGGTGTAGGATCGCGTTTGTGCGATCATAAACCTTCGATCTGACAGTACACTTTAGCCCTGTGATCGCGAACCTCCGAACCGACACTACACTTTAGCCCTGGGAGGTTCCCATGGAGATGGGGAAGCCTGCCAGAGGAGAGTGTGGTCTGGGTGTATGTAGGCGGCTCGGGGAGGCTGGAGCAAGCCCTGGGAGGATCGTAACAGCAGATGTCCCGGGGCTAGGAGCAGACACACGGCACAGCATCTGGGGGCAGAGACAGAAGCAAGCCGCCATCCAAGCATCGCAAGCGGCACAGACCCGTGGACGAGCAGGAGAGGTTGGCCGGTAGCGTGGAGAGAGCGGCACACCCCTGTTCACGTCATGCGGCCACGCTCGCCTATTATGTCTATTCACTTTATAAGATGCATGGCCACTTTACCCCCACTTCTGGGGGGGGGGAGTGTTTCTTTTAAAGCGAAAAATACGGTACTTATGAAGGTTCTATTTTTAATGTCTATAATGTCACAAACTGCTCTCAGCAGATATTATAGTGTTTTTAGCTCTCTAACTCTTACGTCAAAATTGGATAGAAATTAACTGGCATTTTACCAGTATAATTCATGGTTTCACAGAAGAACATTAGTTTAAAGGGCTTTTGTTCAAACTGCATGTATTTAATATTTTTATTTTCTTCCCATTTTGACTTAAATGGATATCCTTGACTAAGCATTCAATGACTATATGGAGAACCAAGCAATTAATTATCAGAAATCCTTTTTCAGGTATTGCCATAGTAACTCTTGTGGAGATAACAGGGTAAGATGCTCCTGTGCTTGTTTAATAAAAGGAAGTAAATATCATTTTATTTTCAGCTAAGGGTCAATGATTATTTAAGTTTACCATAAAGAGTGTTTACTTTTTAATTCACGAGGGAGAGAGAGATTATATATATATATATATATATATATATATATACAGGGAGTGCAGAATTATTAGGCAAGTTGTATTTTTGAGGATTAATTTTATTATTGAACAACAACCATGTTCTCAATGAACCCAAAAAACTCATTAATATCAAAGCTGAATATTTTTGGAAGAAGTTTTTAGTTTGTTTTTAGTTTTAGCTGTGTGTGCAGGTGACTATTACTGTGCATAATTATTAGGCAACTTAACAAAAAACAAATATATACCCATTTCAATTATTTATTTTTACCAGTGAAACCAATCTAACATCTCAACATTCACAAATATACATTTCTGACATTCAAAAACAAAACAAAAACAAATCAGTGACCAATATAGCCACCTTTCTTTGCAAGGACACTCAAAAGCCTGCCATCCATGGATTCTGTCAGTGTTTTGATCTGTTCACCATCAACATTGCGTGCAGCAGCAACCACAGCCTCCCAGACACTGTTCAGAGAGATGTACTGTTTTCCCTCCTTGTAAATCTCACATTTGATGATGGACCACAGGTTCTCAATGGGGTTCAGATCAGGTGAACAAGGAGGCCATGTCATTAGATTTTCTTCTTTTATACCCTTTCTTGCCAGCCACGCTGTGGAGTACTTGAACGCGTGTGATGGAGCATTGTCCTGCATGAAAATCATGTTTTTCTTGAAGGATGCAGACTTCTTCCTGTACCACTGCTTGAAGAAGGTGTCTTCCAGAAACTGGAAGTAGGACTGGGAGTTGAGCTTGACTCCATCCTCAACCCGAAAAGGCCCCACAAGCTCATCTTTGATGATACCAGCCCAAACCAGTACTCCACCTCCACCTTGCTGGCGTCTGAGTCGGACTGGAGCTCTCTGCCCTTTACCAATCCAGCCACGGGCCCATCCATCTGGCCCATCAAGACTCACTCTCATTTCATCAGTCCATAAAACCTTAGAAAAATCAGTCTTGAGATATTTCTTGGCCCAGTCTTGACATTTCAGCTTGTGTGTCTTGTTCAGTGGTGTTCGTCTTTCAGCCTTTCTTACCTTGGCCATGTCTCTGAGTATTGCACACCTTGTGCTTTTGGGCACTCCAGTGATGTTGCAGCTCTGAAATATGGCCAAACTGGTGGCAAGTGGCATGTTGGCAGCTGCACGCTTGACTTTTCTCAGTTCATGGGCAGTTATTTTGCGCCTTGGTTTTTCCACACGCTTCTTGCGACCCTGTTGACTATTTTGAATGAAACGCTTGATTGTTCGATGATCACGCTTCAGAAGCTTTGCAATTTTAAGAGTGCTGCATCCCTCTGCAAGATATCTCACTATTTTTGACTTTTCTGAGCCTGTCAAGTCCTTCTTTTGACCCATTTTGCCAAAGGAAAGGAAGTTGCCTAATAATTATGCACACCTAATATAGGGTGTTGATGTCATTAGACCACACCCCTTCTCATTACAGAGATGCACATCACCTAATATGCTTAATTGGTAGTAGGCTTTCGAGCCTATACAGCTTGGAGTAAGACAACATGCATAAAGAGGATGATGTGGTCAAAATACTCATTTGCCTAATAATTCTGCACGCAGTGTATATATATATATATATATATATATATATATATACAGTGGATATAAAAAGTCTACACACCCCTGTGTCACGGCCATGGCTATGACCGTGACTCCTGAACCGCATGCGGTTGTCAGCGGTTTTCATTGGTGTTCAATCACAGGTGAGGGCTGTGGTATTGGCCTCACCTGTGGTTGCCGCTGGCAACAGTATGTATGTGGCAGCGTAGCAGGCTGAGCTGTGCCATGCAGCTCGCTACGCTGCGCATGCGGTTTTGTGTGTGGATGTGTGCACTGTGTTTTATGTTATTGTGTGCACGTTCCCTTTAAGTGGTGTTTTCCCTTCCCTGGTGTTGGAAGGGTTAATCCCCTTCCTAGTGTGTGTGATCACTGGGTGTGTCCGACTGTGGGGTGTGGCTTCTTGGCCTATAAAGCCTCACTGCTTTTGCAGGCCTTCAGGTTGCTTCAGCCATGCTTAGCTGAGAGCAGCCTCATGTATTTATTACCTGCCAGTAAGAGCCACCCCTGTGGTCATAAACCTTTATGTCATAAACCATAATGTCGCTTTAAGTTATTTCTAGTTATGTGTGATGTCCGTGTGATGTTTTATATGTGATTTTGTGCAGCTATGGATCTGGGTCCCTGTGTGGGGATGCGTTTGTGATCTGCACCCTGCTAACACAGGGATCCAGTCAGCAAGGCTGTGGCAGGTAGGTGGAACTCTTTGTTCACCTGCCATATCCATAGAGCTGTTTATGTCTCCCCTTTTCCTGCAGCTTGGCCGTTGAGACTCCTGCTCCTCCGTGTCTAGGAGGAGTGGGCTTGTCTTACTCAGCTCCTAGGTGAGGGTCATCTTGAGGGCTAGCAGGGACTTTTAGGTTCCGGAGCATGGGCCCTCCTACCATCAAGGTTGGCTCATGTAGCTAGGAGCCAGGGTCAGGTTAGGGATGCGTTTAGGAGGTGACCTGCTCCCTAATCCTGTCTTCATGGCCTAGCAGCCGTAACATCACCGGGCTCCACACGGCTGAGGATTTCCCCCATCCTCAGCCGTGACAGTATGACCACAGTCGCTTCTTACGTGGCGCTCCCTCGAAAGAGGGTAAAGCATGCACCGCTATCTGCGGATGGGGTGTATGCGCGTTCTCCGGAGGGAGAGCGTTATGGGGCTCACCATTTACGGCGCGGTGAGTGGCATTCCCCGCCATTCCTCGCTCACCGTTGTCCGTGTTGGTATCCCCTTTGTTTGTCTTTCCCCTCCCCCCCTCCCATTGTTTCCTATGCCTCACCAACCTTCCCCTTTTGTTGTTGGGAGGGGCTTTGAGGGGTGGGAGTATGCATTCCCTCGAAAGAGGGTGAAGCATGTATCGCCGTCTGCGGAAGGGGTACATGCGCGCTCTTCGGAGGGAGAGCGTTCTGGGGGTTTCGCCTCTGACGGCGCGGTGAGTGGCGTTTCCCCGCCTTCCCTTCACCGTTGCCTCGTTTGGCGTCCCCCTGATTTTATAGCACTAGGGTGTTTGTTTGGTGTGCGAGTTGCACACCTTCGAAAGAGGGTGCAGCATGCAGTGCCATATCCTTGTGGCCTGCATGCGCGTTCTCCGGAGGGAGAGCGTTCCTGGGGGTTCTCCGTTAACGGCACGGTTGGTGGCTTATTCCCCGCCACCTTACCTTCCGTGTCCGTGTTGGGGATCCCTCGTCCCTCTCCATGTTCCCATCTCTGGTCGTCTGCTGGCAGCACTCCGTAAGTGGTCCGGCTGCGTGCTGGTTAGGAGTGTCTGCTGGCAGCGACTGGAGTGGGGACGTGAGTGGAGAGTCCCCTCGTCCATCTCTCAGTGGTTCTTTTCTCTTTGTTGCTGGTGCGGGCTGCAGTCCTCGTCGGACTGGCTAGTGTGAGCCGGGAGAGGATGCAGCTGACAGCGACCCCTTTTTAGAACCGGCACTGAGAGTGGACGTCCCCTTCTCCTATCCCCTTGTCTGAGTCCCTCACGTGTCTTTTTTTGGTGGGGGGGCTTTGAGGGGTGGGAGTGTCACGGCCATGGCTATGACCGTGACTCCTGAACCGCATGCGGTTGTCAGCGGTTTTCATTGGTGTTCAATCACAGGTGAGGGCTGTGGTATTGGCCTCACCTGTGGTTGCCGCTGGCAACAGTATGTATGTGGCAGCGTAGCAGGCTGAGCTGTGCCATGCAGCTCGCTACGCTGCGCATGCGGTTTTGTGTGTGGATGTGTGCACTGTGTTTTATGTTATTGTGTGCACGTTCCCTTTAAGTGGTGTTTTCCCTTCCCTGGTGTTGGAAGGGTTAATCCCCTTCCTAGTGTGTGTGATCACTGGGTGTGTCCGACTGTGGGGTGTGGCTTCTTGGCCTATAAAGCCTCACTGCTTTTGCAGGCCTTCAGGTTGCTTCAGCCATGCTTAGCTGAGAGCAGCCTCATGTATTTATTACCTGCCAGTAAGAGCCACCCCTGTGGTCATAAACCTTTATGTCATAAACCATAATGTCGCTTTAAGTTATTTCTAGTTATGTGTGATGTCCGTGTGATGTTTTATATGTGATTTTGTGCAGCTATGGATCTGGGTCCCTGTGTGGGGATGCGTTTGTGATCTGCACCCTGCTAACACAGGGATCCAGTCAGCAAGGCTGTGGCAGGTAGGTGGAACTCTTTGTTCACCTGCCATATCCATAGAGCTGTTTATGTCTCCCCTTTTCCTGCAGCTTGGCCGTTGAGACTCCTGCTCCTCCGTGTCTAGGAGGAGTGGGCTTGTCTTACTCAGCTCCTAGGTGAGGGTCATCTTGAGGGCTAGCAGGGACTTTTAGGTTCCGGAGCATGGGCCCTCCTACCATCAAGGTTGGCTCATGTAGCTAGGAGCCAGGGTCAGGTTAGGGATGCGTTTAGGAGGTGACCTGCTCCCTAATCCTGTCTTCATGGCCTAGCAGCCGTAACATCACCGGGCTCCACACGGCTGAGGATTTCCCCCATCCTCAGCCGTGACACCCTGTTAAAATGTCAGGTTTCTATGATTTAAAAAAATGAGACAAAGATAAATAATTTCAGAACTTTTTCCACCTTTAATGTGACCTATAAACTGTAAAACTCAATTGAAAAACAAACTAAAATCTTTTAGGTAGAGGGAAGAAAAAAGATAAAAATAAAATAATATGGTTGCATAAGTGTGCACACTCTTAAACTAATACTTTGTTGAAGCACCTTTTGATTTTATTAAAGCACTCAGTCTTTTTGGGTATGAGTCTATCAGCATGGCACATTTTGACTTGGCCAGATTTGCCCACTCTTCTTTGAAAAAACACTCCAAATCTGTCAGATGGCAAGGGCATCTCCTGTGCACAGCCCTCTTCAGATCACCCTTACAGATTTTCAATCGGATTCAGGTCTGGGCTCTGGCTAGGCCACTCCAAAACTTTAATATTCTTCTGGGGAAGCCATTCCTTTGTTAAATTGGATGTATGCTTTGGGTCGTTGTCATGCTGAAAGATGAAGTTCCTCTTCATGTTCAGCTTTCTAGCAGAAGCCTAAAGGTTTTGTGCCAATATTGACTGGTATTTGGAACTGTTCATAATTCCCTCTAGCTTAACTAAGGCCCCAGTTCCAGCTAAAGAAAAACAGCCCCAAAGCATATTGCTGCCACCACCATGCTTTACTGTGGGAATGGTGTTCTTTTAGTGATGTGCAGTGTTGTTTTTGGGCCAAACATATCTTTTGGAATTATGACCAAAAAGTTCAACCTTGATTTCTTTAGACCATAAAACCTTTTCCCACATGCTTTTGGGAGACTTCAGATGTGTTTTTGCAAAATGTAGCCTGGCTTGGATGTTTTTCTTCGTAAGAAAAGGCTTTCGTCTTGCCACTCTACCCCATAGCCCAGACATATAAAGAATTCGGGAGATTGTTGTTGTCACATGTACCACACAGCCAGTACTTGCCAGATATTCCTGCAGCTCCTTTAATGTTGCTGTAGGCCTCTTGGTAGCCTCCCAGATCAGTTTTCTTCTCGTCTTTTCATCAATTTTCGAGGGATGTCCAGTTCTTGGTAATATCATTGTTGTGCCATATTTTCTCCACTTGATGATGACTGTCTTCACTGTGTTCCATGGTATATCTAATGCCTTGGAAATTCTTTTGTAACCTTCTCCTGACTGATACCTTTTAACAATGAGATCCCTCTAAAGCTTTGGAAGCTCTCTGTGGACCATGGCTTTTGCTGTGGGATGCGACTAAGAAAATTTCAGGAAAGACCAACTAGAGCAGCTGAACTTTATTTGGGGTAATCAGAGGCACTTTAAATGATGGCAGGTGTATGCTGACTCCTATTTAACATGATTTTGAATGTGATTGCTTAATTCTGAACACAGCTACATCCCCAGTTATAAGAGGGTGTGCACACTTATGCAACCACATTATTTATTTATTTATTTTTTGTTTTCTTCCCTCCTCCTAAAAAATTTCAGTTTGTTTTTCAATTAAGTTGTACAGTTTATAGGTCACATTAAAGGTGGAAAAAGTTCTGAAATGATTTATCTTTGTCTAATTTTTTTACATCACCGAAACCTGACATTTCAACAGGGGTGTGTAGACTTTTTATATTCACTGTGTATATATATTTATACACCCACCTAAAGAATTATTAGGAACACCATACTAATACGGTGTTGGACCCCCTTTTGCCTTCAGAACTGCCTTAATTCTACGTGGCATTGATTCAACAAGGTGCTGATAGCATTTTTTAGAAATGTTGGCCCATATTGATAGGATAGCATCTTGCAGTTGATGGAGATTTGAGGGATGCAGATCCAGGGCACGAAGCTCCCGTTCCACCACATCCCAAAGATGCTCTATTGGGTTGATATCTGGTGACTGTGGGGGCCATTTTAGTACAGTGAACTCATTGTCATGTTCAAGAAACCAATTTGAAATTATTCGAGCTTTGTGACATGGTGCATTATCCTGCTGGAAGTAGCCATCAGAGGATGGATACGTGTTCTCATTCTGTTTACGCCAAATTCGGACTCTACCATTTGAATGTCTCAACAGAAATCGAGACTCATCAGACCAGGCAACATTTTTCCAGTCTTTAACAGTCCAATTTTGGTGAGCTCATGCAAATTGTAGCCTCTTTTTCCTATTTGTAGTGGAGATGAGTGGTACCCGGTGGGGTCTTCTGCTGTTGTAGCCCATCCGCTTCAAGGTTGTGCGTGTTGTGGCTTCACAAATGCTTTGCTGCATACATCGGTTGTAACGAGTGGTTATTTCAGTCAACGTTGCTCTTCTATCAGCTTGAATCAGTCGGCCCATTCTCCTCTGACCTCTAGCATCCACAAGGCATTTTTGCCCACAGGACTGCCGCATACTGGATGTTTTTCCCTTTTCACACCATTCTTTGTAAACCCTAGAAATGGTTGTGCGTGAAAATCCCAGTAACTGAGCAGATTGTGAAAATACTCAGACCGGCCCGTCTGGCACCAACAACCATGCCACGCTCAAAATTGCTTAAATCACCTTTCTTTCCCATTCTGACATTCAGTTTGGAGTTCAGGAGATTGTCTTGACCAGGACCACACCCCTAAATGCATTGAAGCAACTGCCATGTGATTGGTTGACTAGATGATTGCATTAATGAGAAATAGAACAGGTGTTCCTAATAATTCTTTAGGTGAGCGCATGTGTATATATATATATATATATATATATATATACATACACACACTCACCTAAAGAATTATTAGGAAAACCTCTTCTATTTCTCATTAATGCAATTATCTAGTCAAATATAATTTTCTTACATTTTCAACTATATATATATTTTTCACCAGAAATAAATAAGAAGAGAAAAAAACTGGAAAACGAAACTAAAAAGTATCAGTCTAAAAATATTAGAATGATTGAATTTTGTAACAAGTTTCAATATTTTACGTTCATGTTTAAATACGTTATTCGGTTATATAGTTTTATATACTATAACATTATTATTATTATTTAATAATATTTTACAGGATATTTATTTTATATGTTTTAAATGTGCTTTCTGAAATGTTCAATTCAAACGCATGATGTTCTTACATAAAACGATATATTTTAATTTTCCTTTGCATCTATCATTATTCCAATATTTCCACTTTTCTCAGGAAAATAGCTGCTTTCTAATAAAGTATAGTAAGGTACAGTAAATGGCCTTTGTCCATTATAGAAACATATAGAAACATAGAATATGTCGGCAGATAAGAACCATTTGGCCCATCTAGTCTGCCCAATATACTGAATACTATGGATAGCCCCCGGCCCTATCTTATATGAAGGATGGCCTTATGCCTATCCCATGCATGCTTAAACTCCTTCACTGTATTTGCAGCTACCACTTCTGCAGGAAGGCTATTCCATGCATCCACTACTCTCTCAGTAAAGTAATACTTCCTGATAATACTTTTAAACCTTTGCCCCTCTAATTTAAAACTATGTCCTCTTGTAGCAGTTTTTCTTCTTTTAAATAATCTCTCCTCTTTTACCTTGTTGATTCCCTTTATGTATTTAAAAGTTTCTATCATATCCCCTCTGTCTCATCTTTCTTCCAAGCTATACATGTTAAGGTCCTTTAATCTTTCCTGGTAAGTTTTATCCTGCAATCCATGTACCAGTTTAGTAGCTCTTCTCTGAACTCTCTCCAAAGTATCAATATCCTTCTGGAGATATGGTCTCCAGTACTGAGCACAATACTCCAAATGAGGTCTCACTAGTGCTCTGTAGAGCGGCATGAGCACCTCCCTCTTTCTACTGGTAATGCCCCTTCCTATACACCCAAGAATTCTGCTAGCATTTCCTGCTGCTCCCTCTCAGCACATGTAGGAAATTTGCTCTGGAACCCCCTTTTTCTTTGCATATTCTTATGTGTTTTATGGGTTTTCACCCAGTGGTGTCATTAGATAGGATGGGAAAGACGGGGCAATTCTGTGGGAGCTGTCAAGGGATTGTCTCTTTTAATTCGGAAGCACCTTTACCACCAGGCAATGAGCTGTTATTTCCAGTGAAGTTCCCTCTAGCTATGGAGCGGATTATAGATGTAGCATTACATGGAGATCATTTAAGTGAATGGCTGGTCATATATTGCATTTCCAAAGCATGGGCTGTGCTTACCAAGTGAGGAAACTTCTCTATAAATTAAGTTTAACCTACTTGGGTATGACAAACATCCTGTAATTGCAGGCATAACAAAGCCAAGTTCTTGTGGATAGACAGACACATAAATAGCTACAATGCATTCAGAAAGTCTTCATACCCTTTAACTTTTTTCACATTTTGTTATGTTGCGGCCTTGTGCTAAAATAAAACAAAATCCAGTTTTCTCCTATCAATCAAAGTGAAAACAGAATTTTCAAAATATTTGCACATTTATTGAAAAGGAATAACTAAAATTTAACCTGCACATAAGTATTCAGACCCTTTACTATGACACTGAAATTTAGATCTGACATTAATCTTGATCTCAGAGCTGACAATGCATATCAGAGCAAGAACCAAGCCATGAGGAGGAAAGAATTGCCTGTAGAGCTCAGAAAGGAATGTGTGGAGGTACAGATCTGCAGAAAACTAAAAAATTTCTGCTACAATTAAAATTCACAAGAGCACAGAGGCCTCCATAATTCTTAAATGGAAGAAGTTTAGATCAATCAAGACTCTTCAAAGAGCTGGCCACCCCACCAAACTAAGTAATTGGGCAGAAGGGCCTTAATAAGAGAGGTGACCAAGAAACCAATGGTCACTATGGCTAAGCTCCAAAGATCCTGTGTGTAAGAAACTTCTAGAAGGTCAACTATTACAGAAGAACTCCACCAATCTGGGCTTTATGGCAGAGTGGCCTTGAAAGAAACTTCTCTCAGTAAAAGACAAATGAAAGCCCATCCGGAGTTTGCAAAGCAGCACATAATTGACTCTTAGAATGTGAGAAACAAAATTCTCTGTTCTGATCAAACCAAGATTGAACTTTTTGGCCTCAATTCCAAGCATCATGTCTTGAGGAAACCAGGCACTGCTTATCACCTTCCCAATACCATCCCTATAGTGAAGCATGGTGATTTTTCAGTGTCTGGGCAGGGAGATTGGTCACAGTTGAGGGAAAGCTGAATGGAGGAAAGTACAAAGATATTCTTTATGTAAACCTGATCCAAAGTGTTCTAGACCCCAGATTGGGCTGAAGGTTCGCCTTCTAAGAAGAATTCCTAAATCCAGGTGTCAAACCTTGTGGAACCATACCTAAGAAGACTGGAGGCTGTAATCGCTGCCAAAGGTGCTTCAACTGAGTTCTAAGTATAGTGTCTTAATACTTATGTCAATGCAATATTTTAGTTTTCCCTTTCCAATAAATTAGCAAAGATTTTGAACATTCTGCTTTCTCTTTCTCATTATGGGGTATTGAATCGTGAGGAAAACTATTTTTTTTTATTATGTTAGCACAAGGCCGCAATATAACTAAATTAAAACAACAGTAATATGGTTCAGGCAATCCCAACTTAAACATAAGGAATATAAAGCATGACTGTATCAAGAATTGGTGAGCGCTGGGAATTATTGTGCCATATATTTAATGTAAAGTATGTAAGACATGACTGATATAAGTATAGCGTAGTGCTCAGCTCTCACTAAGGCATGTTCCTAGCTTAGGATAATGATGGCTTATTCCCAGCTTGGCAGACTCTTCATTATTTAGATGGAACCACCTACCGGCATGACATCCACTTAATAGCTGAAGGATATTGCAGCTTTGTGCCATCCACATGAATAGGAGGAACTTGCAATATCCCATACTGCTACTACTAGGTAGACAACATACAGGGAGATGGCTCCATGTAGACAATGAAGAGGCTACAGTGCTGACACAAGCATTGTGCTACCTTCAAAGAGGTGAGACGGGCCTTCACTTATCTGACCTATGAGATTACCTATTCTGAGCCCAGAAAACCCCTTTATGATGTTGAAATCATTTAATTGTACTGCATTTTAAGGGCGACAGGTTCACTTTAACATAATATATTTGTCTAAAGCCAATTAGGGCTCAAATGTTAGGTTGATACATGGAACTAACCTTTATTTTAATATTTAAATGCAATATATTTGATTCTATGGTGTAGATTCTTCTGTTTGTATACTACTAGGACTCTGGATCAAGGTTCAGTACACTCACAGCCCACTTTATTATTTGATCTATCTATCTATCTATCTATCTATCTATCTATCTATCTATCTATCACATACAGTATCTATCTGTCTGTTTATTTATCTGTCTGTATGTCTGTCTGTCTATCTATCTATCCATCTACCTAACTGTCTGTCTCTCCATTCTTTCTCTCCTTGTCTTTTATCATTCTAACCCAAGTCATAAGACAAAGGACCAAGCCAAGGTATGCAAATCAGTTTCCTCCCTCTGCATAATTATTTCATAAGGAAGTGATCCCACACTGGGTTTTCAGAGGCAGAATGATAATAGTGTTTTCTTATGTACCTCTGCAGGGGGCACTGTACTTGTTTTGTCTGTAATAAGTACAAAAAATCCTTTACCAGTACACAGCCTTAAGATTTATATTTGGGTATCTGTGGTTAAATGGAAAAAGCTCAGCACCACAATTTTCTACTATATCAGTGTCTAGTGTTACTGTTTCTGTCATTGTGACATTAGTGGCAATCCCTTCCCATATGTCTGAAAAGGCTTCATCTGTCTTCAGATGGCCATACACTGAGGATATTTAAGATGGTCTTCAGATGCATTACAAACATTTACAGTGCCACGTTATACAGACAAAGTAACTGGATGTAGTAAATCTTAGAGAAAGAGAGATGTTTGATGAGGTCCAGTCAGATGCTAATCGGCTGCTAGTACCATAAATGTCAAGTTACAGCCAAGAAACTCCAGGACAGCAGATCAAAATTTAAACATATTAAGGGTCCATTAACACGTCCGCAATTCTTTTCCGCATTTTGCGGAACGGAACTGTGGACCCATTCATTTCTATGGGGCCACACTATGCCGCACTTCCGGGTCCGCAATTTTGTTTCCGAAAAAAATAGAACATGTCCTATTCTTGTCCACAATTGCAGACAAGATTTGGCATTTTCTATTATAGTGCCGGCGATGTGCGGTGCGCAAAATGCGGAATACACATTGCCGGTGTCCGTGTTTTGCGGATCCGCAAAACACATACGGATGCTTGAATGGACCCTAAAGGGCATCTGTCAGCAGAAACTGGCTGACCTTTTGCATGTAAATGAGCCTCTAGGAGCAACGGGGCCGTTACACCTAGAGGCTCTGCTCTTTCTGTCACTGATGCGCCCTATGCACTTTGATTGACAGGACCAGGCAGTGAGAACATCATCATGTCTGGTCTTGTCAATCAAAGTGGAAATAGTGCCACAGTTGCAGAGAGAGCTGAGCCTCTAGGTGTAACGGCAACACCCTCTTTGCTCCTAGAGGCTCATTTGCATATATCGAAACCACATTTTTCTCAGAAATGCTGGCCCATATGAACTTGGGACCAGCACAAGGTCCTTCAGCTGCCAAGTGCGCATGCAACAGATCAGCCAGTTTCATACATACAAATCTGCTGACAGATGCCCTTTAAGGTTGATTTTTTATAATTGTCCTTAAAGGGGTTGTTCAGCAGATTTATTTATTTTTTCAAATATAAAAGAAGTGATACTTACCTTACTGATACTGATACGTCCTGTTTATTTTATGGTTCTGTCCATTTTGGTGGACTTCAGCCATACTCGTATTATAAAGACAGCCATTCATAAGAATGGCCACCATGTAATACTACATCCACTGTGCAGTGGCCAGTTTAGTGGAATTGCCTAGCTGGGTGTGACTATTAGCGGGAAAAAGTGGCAGTAAAGGACCTTTGAGCAGCAATATGCACCAGAAATACACCTACTCACCCCCATAGCTTGTTAATCACTTTTTCACAATTTTCAAGATATGTGCTTACTGACAAGGATTACAGACATTCTTGTTTACATTAAAGGGGCTGTCTCATCAGAGAAAACTCTTTTCAAAATGGGAGCCTGGGACAACCAGCTGTTTGACCCGATGCCTGCTCACAGCACTTTTTTTTTTTTTAACCAGAGACAGTCACTAGAGATGAGTGAATCGAATCCCACAAAGTGGAATTCGATTCGAATTTCAGGATAAATTTGATTTGCCTCGAAGCCGAATTTCCTTGTGCTTTGTGTTAGCGAATCGATTTAACCTGAAATAGTGTAAAAAAAAAATAAAAATTATACTTACCGCCTCCATTTGCTCGCAACGGTCCAGCTGCAGACACCTTGCTTGAAGATCCAGAGCGAAATCTCGCGCGGCACGAGATTACGTCATCACACTGGCCTAGATTTTCAATCAAGATGGCGGCTGGCGGCCCGTCGCGAGCAAATGGTGTAGGTAAGTATGATTTTTTTTTTTGTTTTTTACACTATTTCAGGTTAAATCGATTTGCTAACACGAAGCACAAGGAAATTCGGCTTTGAGGCAAATCGAATTTATTCTGAAATTCAGATCGAATTCCACTTCTACTATCTCTGGTAAAAAAAAAAAAAAGTGTGCTGTGAGCAGGCATCAGGACAAACAGCTGGTTGTCCCATTTTGAAAAGACTTTTCTCTGATCAGACAGCCCCTTTAATGTAGACAAGAATGTTTGTAATATTTGTCAGTAAGCACAGATCTTGAATATGGTGAAAAAGTGAATAAAAAACTATGGGGGTGAGTAAGCGTATTTCTGGTGCAGATTGCGGCGCAAAAAGGTCCTTTGCGGCAAATCTGCCACTTTTCCCTGCTCATTCCAGATGTGAAAAAGTGGGTGTGGTGTTGACGGGGAAGGGGACGAACCAGCAGCCCCATCTCCTTTACTATTTTTTATGCCTGATTTAGGCCTAGAAAATGTTCTAAATGTAAGACAGATTCCTATCTGTCCTAGCTGTCTTACATTTGGAAACGGCAGTGGATCAGCCGAAGTTATGTAGAGGCCGGCACCTCTTCATAACTCTGGTGGATCCACCGTCAGCCATAGGGGATATCAAGACCGTTGTCTAAAACGCTTATCCTAAATAATGACCCACTACGTTTCTTGCAATTATTAAAGGGGTTGCGCAAGAATTGCTAGGCTCCACACACACTTGGCCAGAACTGTAATGGGATGCTCACTTACCTGCTTCCCGGCGTTAGCTCCCCACTCTTTCGCCTCCTGACCTGCGATGATCCACTGCGCTCCCTAGCTGAAAACATCTGGTGGTGACCAAATCCCCTTGCATCATGTGACCATTAGGCATAACATATCCAGTCACCTCCATAGGTGGACTGGGAACCTAAAGTGGCCTTGGAAAAAATAAATAAAAGTGGTCCCATCTTGTAGGCGAGTCCAAAATAACAGGAACAATACCACAGTGCAGAACAAAATACTGTCCTAGAAGAACCAAATACTGCCTCAGCATAACCAGATAGGGTAAGAGAATCAGATCTGTATGTACTTGGCAGCCAAGTGGAGGGCTTGGATGGCCCTCTGGGCATTGGCCCACCGGGAAATTTCCCTGTAGGGTCTATGGCCAGTCCGGCCATGATCACCTCTACGGCCAGTGATTGGCTGCAGGCAGCGTCAAACCAGATGTTTCCAGTGATGGAGCACAGCGATGCATCACAGGCTGGGAGGAGTAGAAGTGGAGAGCTATTGCCAGGAAGCAGGTAAGAAAGCTTCTCATTACAGGTCCGTCCAAGTGTGGGGGGCTGCTGGAGTTTGCCCTAAACATCACCATTCTTGCACAACCCTTTTAAGCTTTATTTACAAGAGAATGGACAACCCCTTTAAGTAAAGAACAAGAAGTGGCTCCATCCCTTCAAGTTATTGTAAGACAAGCAATTAATTAAGGAACTAAAAAAGAACAGTATAAATACAGGACACGTAATACGTGGTAACCAGGTTATCTGTATAATCACTAGTAAATAGAAGCGAAGTCAAGACAATACTTTGTCATAAATGTTTTCCCCGGCATTTAGGGATTTGAACTCGCAGCCCTCGACATGTGGAAAGTGTTTCTTCAATTGTGACTTTCAAGCTAAATATATAAATGTGGGCAACCACACACATGTTTAATATTACATTTAGCTAATCTTGTATTTTCTCTCGCTGCGCTGCCAGCATTCTTCTGTATTATTCAAATATACATAAGTACCATCATTGTGTATACACCATGTAAATCAGCATGTGGGCAGACTTAATGTGAAGGAAACTACCAAAGAAAAGCATGCCTCATTTATAGCGAACCTATTACACAGATAATTGCAGCTTAGGTTTTGATAAATGCTGAGGACATTTGTTCTGATGATTGCGAGCTCTTGGGGTCAGAGAGAGTTTTAGTGGAGGGTTGATTTGTGCTTAGTATGCATTGATCATATTCCTATTTTCTCACATGCATAGTAGTATTCCAGACTCTGGTAGTACAATGGGTACATTTGGCCATATGCAGGGATATGGACAGCAGCACACGGAGTCCAAGCAGCTCTTTACTATGGAGATGTAAGGACTTTGTGTGGCCACTTCTGGAGCCATATGGCAGTTTTATTCTTCCCTAGAAGTAATGTTTCCAGTGCAGAACAGCTCTGTAATACAGCATTCCCTCCACAATTTATTTATCTCTAAATCATATGGAAACCAATAAAAAAAAAATCTAATGTGCCTGGGTGTAAAATAACGGGCAAAGTAAGTAGGTACAGTAGTCGCCCATGAACTTGTATATGTGTTGTATTATGATTCCTTTAATTTATGGGATCATACTGTAACTTCAAGTGTGTCCGTTTTCATACTGAGACACAGAATCCATGAGAAAAAACTTGGAGCATACACCATTGGAATTTACCACATGCTAAGAGATAGACATAGATGTCCTTGACTGAGTATGATATGCCATGAACTTCTATAGTCCCTACCATAGAGGTTCTATCTACATCCATTGTTTCCCACTTGCCTGGCAATGCTAATGTTTGTTCGGTCCTGGCAATAGAAAGGAAGGAAGGAAATAGAAGAAAGAGAGAGAGAACATTGGGGAATTCAATTTACATTTGCCATAATTTAAAGTGTTGTACTCTATACAGTATATTTTCTTGGCCATAGCCCCTCTAATTTACAGACATGGTGCATTTGCCATAACGTGGTACATTTGGCACAGAATCAAAGTGCATAAACAGTAGTATAGAATCAACACCGAAAATTGGAACAACAACCGGGAACGTTCGCTGTGATGCACAACTATTTGATGTGTTCAGTGTCTTGTCCCTGGTGCTGAACACAGAACTTTGAAGTTTGTAAATTTCTGTTTTAATAACTTTTGAACCACAAGAGATATTGCAAATCTGGTGGTGGTAATCGATTTTCTGAGAAAATTCTGGTATTCCTTGATATGCTACATGGCCCCCTTCCTAATGGAAAAATATGCCCTTGATCCAATATGGCAACTTTCAAGATGGCGGCCATGTTCGAGACATAGCCTAAAAGATAGGCCCCCCTTACCCATTACTTGCTGAAATAAAAGGGTGTCCTAGGGCTTTTGACCCACCCTATAGATAGGTTATCAATTATTTGGTTAACTGCTTTTGCTAGGAAAATATTTTTTAATTAATAAAATAGTAGATTTGCAGAATTAGGAAAACAGTATGACAGCCGTGTTATTCTCTTGATAGGCCTAGATAAAGATATCCACAATATGTGATGCTCTAATTGAGTCACTCATCCCCTTCTGTCTCTGGTCACAGTGAATGGTCTGACTGAGAAAGTCAGGCAAGGATCTTTGCAGTCCAAACTAAGGAGGTAGTTAAAGGGCTAGGACTGGAAGTAGAATACATGAAGAGACATCCAAAAATGATATACAGAAAACCATTAATCAGTTTTTTTTGCAAAATTTTGTAAAAAAAAGAAGAAAATTACATAGAATATTCGTATACAGGCTGTTAATACTCAATGTAATAACAAAAAAATATTAATAATGGTAATATCCCTTTAAGTAAAGAGTCTCAGGGTTATCATAAATAACATGCCATGCTATCCCAAAGAGTTAACAGTCACAGTCAGCCCTGCTACGTCTGTATTTGATGGACCAAGACAGAAAAAAGATAAAAAAGATAAAGAACAAGAAATAAAATAAAAAATCACATTTATGTATGGTTCAAGTGACATGCTTCATTCTTACGGCAGCATTTAGTTTGAGGCATGTCGCTGTCATAAATTACTAGTTCACGGCACTTTGCACTTCTGATTTCCAGTTCCAGTCTTTTCTGGCAGCTTAATTATATTTTATTTTGTTAATATACATTGTTATGTTCTCACATAATGTAAAACATTGTCAGCAGTAATTTGGTTTTCTGATATTTTGTTATAAAAACATAAGCAGCGCTCCTAATTACCCGGCGCTGTGAAATAATATTCCCAGCAAGTTATTCGTCCCTCGCTACAGAACGCTAATATGTATCACATTTTATTTCCTGTGATATTTATGGACTTCATGCGACGAGATCTCATCTGCTGTCGCTGTGCTATAAAGCATGTGAGGGGCTTAGACAGAAGGGAAATGAAATATTAATTATGGGCCTGTTAATATTCTGTATGGAGATGATAGAAGGGCTTCTCTCCACTATTCTGAGATTGGGTTCACTGCTGAATTCAGTATTGTATCTTCTAGACCCCATTCTATTCAAAAAGAGATTCATGTCTTGTGTCACATGGCTATAGTTGAGTGTGAATCACATACTCACCACTAGGGGGCCTTGCAGATATAACATAATGCAACTCCTATGCTGCAATATACAAAGTGCAATAAATATATTTAGTACGTAGATTCTATGTAGCATGTCACCACTAGATGTAATGACAATTGAAGGTGTTGGAGACTAGATGGAGGGCTCAGGAATAGGTTTTTCAAAATATATTCAGCACCCTATTGCTACGGCAGTGGTCCACTGCTTAAGGAGTTAATGTAGTGTTTTTCTGCAAATCTTGTATGTATGCTGTAAAAGGCTGTAACAGGCTGTAGTTACCATTGTTAAGTGAGGCTGTTCCACCCTCCCCTTAGGGAGGAGGTTGAAACAGAGAGAGACAGTGAAGTGTGCAGAACAGCCCTGAGAAGGCACTAGCCAGAGAGAAGAAAAATATATAAAAAATCAGCTTAAGTGGAAAAAAACATCAATAGAATAGTGAGGAGCATGCCAGTGTTAAGAGGGGGTATGAGCAAAACTGTGGAGATAAAACTGTGGAAATAACCTGTCTAAGAGACTTATTGACTCCGCAGCTAATTTGTCCAGGAGGTGAAAGGTTTCAGGAGCCTAGACATACTTCAGAGGCAGACTGAGGATCTGCTAAGGCCCACATCCTGCAGAGGACAATGTGGATCTGCTTGTGAGTACAGAATTGAAGTGAGAGAAAGTGAGATATAGCAGAAAGCTGCAATTTCTGGATGCTAAAGCTAGAGAGCACAGTGTAGTGTGGGTAAGATTGCTTCAGAGAAAGACCTTGGCTTGTTAACTACTTTTGCACCTTTGAGAACTGTAAGATTTGTGAAATTCCAAAACTGTGTAAGATCTGTCCATGCAAAGTCTGAACTGTGACAACTGCTATGAGTACTGTATTGGAACTTGAATTGCTAGAAAAATCATTGTTTTACTCTTAAACTGGTCTCATCATTGGCTCACACTTTAGGTGACTCTACCTTGCACCTCAAAATCCATCTCCACCAAGGGCAACCTGAATCACCATCAGACAAGAGCCCAAAGCCAAAGATTGCCCAGAAGAGAAGAAAAGGCGCACCCTTCTCATCAATGCATGGCCCAGGGCAGTGTCAGAGTGAGTAGCTACTACCTCTGTTATTGTTACAACCACACCTATCCTCTCCCCTCCCCTGTGCTCGCTGCATATACTCATAAGTATTGAAATCCTTCCCTTTTTTTCCCTAAATAAACCCCGTTATAAGCCTTGAAAGATGGGGTCCACCACTACAACTCATATCTTTCATATTAAAAGGAGTGCAACTGCATCGGGCGCCTCCCCCCAGGGCTCTTCTGGTGAACCAGGTAAATTACATGAACAATAACAGATACAAGAAATAAATATGCACAGTGTTTAGGACCTGACATAAATACACATGGTAACATGAGGTTAACCAATAAAGACAGTAGCAGGGTGCAGAAGTGGTTATGCCACTCTGGGGCGTTACACAACATGCTTACAACTTTTATAGCAACGATCTCAAAATAATTAAAGGGAACTCTGCCTGAAGAAAACAACTCCCCTGCCTATTCAAATAAAGAATATAAGCATTATGTATTGAGTGGAAGTTCAATTATTGCTCTGTGTTCTGCAAAAGTTACATTTGAACTGCTGGTATAAATTATAGCGCGCGATCCTTTAAAAGAATGGTAACCCCTTTCAAGAAGGATTTGGAGTGGAACAGAGTTGGCCACTCTGATCTTTAGGAGGGGGAGGGGCGTGTATATATTTATATATTCTTGTAGCATTGGAGAAGACGCAACAAGGACAGGGCAGAGCCAAACCAATCAGTTATTGATTAACTATCCTGAGGATTGCTCATTAATATTTTACTCCCAGAAAACCCATTTAAGATAAAAAATCTACAATCAGATCACCGATCACCTAAGCAGAGTATTACGGAGCCAGTAGCACTCCATGTGCCGCCATATGGTGCTTCTTTACAGGTAATGTATTAATGGGACTCTGTCAACAGTCTTATGTTTTTAGCTGCAGTGACACTGAAGTGCTGAGTCCTTGTATTAGTGATAGATGTAATCCCCATGTCCTCCTGCCGCTAATTGACAGCTTTCTCCCTATACTGCTCATAAAGAAAAACAGTATGAATGAGCTGCAGGTGGGTGGACTCATGATTATCAAGGACTCCACTGCACATGCACAGGACTTGAGCCTTGGGTCCAACTTCATCTGATAAACAATGTTATGAAACTACAGCATCTTTAAAGGTTAGGGTTCATGCACACAGCGTAGCCATTTTTGCGGTCTGCAAATTGCGGATCTGCAAAACATGGATACCATTTGTTTGCGTTCCATATCTTGTGGAACGGAACGTCCTGCCATCTAGAGAACAGTCATATCCTTGTCCATAAAACGGACAAGTACATATAAGACATGTTCTATATTTTTGCGGGTGCCACAGAATGGACATACGTATACGGACAGCACACTGTGTGCTGTCCGCATCTTTTACGGCCCCATTGAAGTGAATGGTTCCTCATCCAACCCTCAACAAATGCATAATTGGTTGTGGACAAAAAACACTGTCGTGTGCAAGAACCCTAAGGCTGAGTTCACATCATAATTTTGCTTTCCGTTCTTCTGATCCGTCAGAAGAACAGAAAAATAAATTTTAAGTTTTTGAGCATCAGTTTGTGTCCCTTTTGTCAGAGATCAGTTATTTTTGACAGGAAAAAATGTACTTTTTTAAGAACCTCCGTCAAAAATAACTGATCTCTGACAAAAGTGCCACAAACTGATCATAACTAATGCTCAAAATAATAAACCCATTTTTTTCTTCTGTTCTTCTGATGGATCAGAAAAAAGGGTCAGAAAACGAAACGGTGAAGCAAACTCTGCCTTAGGGCTTGTTCAGACGAATGTTGCCCCTCCATGCCCGTGCTGTGGACCGCAAAATGCGGTCCGCGATGCACGGGCACCGACCGTGGGCCAGCCGCATGCGGATCGCAGGCCTATTCACTTGAATGGGTACGCGATCTGTCCATTCCGCAAAAAGATAGAGGAAGTTCTATCTTTTTGCGGTGCGGAGGCACGGAACGGAACCCCAGGAAGCACTCAAGTGAACGAGTCCGCATCCGTGATGCAGAATGCACACGGCCGGTGCCCCGTGTATTGAGGACCCAACTTATGCGGGGCGCAATACGGCACCGAAGGGGCAACGGCCGTGTGAATGAGCCCTTAGGGACAGTAAAATTAAGATCTAACTGGTGACAGATTCCCTTTAAAGAGATATTCTACCCTTTAATCAATGCTTCAATGGAAAGCTACCTCTATAAGGCTGGGTTCACATCGCCGTTTCATTTTCTGTTCTTCTGATCCATCAAAAGAACAGAAAAAAAAAATGATCCTGTAAAAAAGATGGATCCTGTAAAAAGACAGATCCCGTATAATAACAAATCCTGTAAAAAAATGGATCTTGTGAAAAAAAAATATATATTGTGAGCATCACATTATGCACCACATTATGCACTTTTTGCATTCGTTTTAGCATTTTCTGTCTGAGATCTGTTTTTTTAGATAAAAAAAAGTTCTGCATGCAGGATATTTTTTTCCGTATAAAAAAAACTGATCTCAGAGAGAAAATGCTAAAACAAATGGAAAATGTGCATAGCAAATGCTTAAAAATACAGGGTGTTTTTTTTTTCCCGCTTCTTCTGAAGAAACGATAATGAAACGGAGATGTGAACCCGGCCTAACATGTCAGACAACGGAGGACTAAGTACTTTCTTTATCTCTGGGATTCCGTACAGTGTGTAGGATGCCGAGAACTTGTTGGGCTTGGAGGAGCTTTCTACATTGGGACAGGGACTGATGTGAGTGATCGCAGTCATTGTACAGCGCTGTGGAATAGGTTTTTGCTATATTAAGTAACTAATAAGATGTCACATACCTGCTCTTAGTAAGAGGACATCTCTTGGCAACATTTTGGTAATCGTCTTCTATAAGAAGACTGCCATGGATCAATCCCATCTTAAAAACATATGTTTTCACATAGAGTTAAAAGCCAAAGCTATGGCATAATCTAACCAGCTACAATTAGGACAAAAGAAGACATCAACGTTGCCTGATCCTTTTTTCGCAGTGTACATAGAACCAAGGAAAATAAGTTTTAATTACACTTGAAAGAAATAATCAGCTTTATTATAACCATATGTTGTAGAAGCCATGGTGGTGCTTATATAGCAATAAGCTCGGCGCAGATGTTACTGCCTTTGCCTAATCATGTACTTAATCATACTGGAATGTGGCACAAAACTTTGTTTTGACAATTCCCAATCCCCAGCAGACAATTAATGGTAAAAAGTCAAATAACTTTCGAGGGAACAGAAACTAGAGTTCATAGTCTTCTGCAGCACTGACACAGGCTCATCTGTAGAGTCACATCACCTGATGTTCTAGCGTCGAGCAAACAGAACGCCATCTTGCCTCAGCTGTTCTTAGAAGAATTTAGAGAGCATTTAGAGCAGAGATGGCCAACCTGTGGCTCTCCAGCTGCTGTAAAACTACAATTCCCACCATGCCCTGCTGTAGGCTGAAAGCTAAAGGCAGTCTGGGCATGCTGGGAGTTGTAGTTTTGCAACATCTGGAGAAGCCACAGGTTGGCCATCCCTGATTTAGAGAATTGCTTTATGGCAGCAACATAGGCTACAGAGGAGGGAACCTCATTGACCTCTACAGGAGAGTTCTCTAGGCATGTTCTGGGATCTGTGCAGAGGTCAATGTACAAGGAAAGGATAGCTAAGCTTTGACAATTGCCTACTGTTAATGGTGGACCCAGTCTTATCTTTACACAGAGGTGGTATCATTACAGGCAGGATTAGAATGACAGATAAGCAGTAAAGTGATCTGTGCGGACCAATAAGCGGTGACTAATATTAGCTTAGTGGCCAGTGCGAAAACGGCAGGATTTTATGTTTTTTGTTTAAATATAGATATTGACATGGAAAATGAAAAATCATTTAAAAATATGTTAAACATAAATACGTGATTTAAACAATAGGTCATTTTCTGATGACACGTTCCCTTTAAACTACATGCTTTAGCAGATGCCTCTAGACCCTGACTACTAATGACCTGTCATGTAGCCTCACATTCAATAAAGAGATACAGTTATTCGTCAGATTTCCTTTGAAGTACGCACGTTTCACCCTATAGACAAATTCGGAGATACCGAAACCCATCTGCACCTAATTAAAATTTCCTTAAAAAATATAACATCAAAAACCATAGACACAAATACTCCTAAGAGAATATACTGTACTAACATGACATTGAATTTCACTCACGAAACTGTGTGCAAACAGGTGCCTGGATTGGGAGATGTTTGATCCTCCACCTCCTTTCTGTGTGTGTCTCTTATGTTATCATTTATCAGTGTCAGAAGCTGCATATTCTATAATGTCAAGAAGAACACAAGAAGAAATGAATGATTTTACCTATCTTTGTGCTCCTGTACATAGAAGCCAGAGATGATTTAATGCTGGACATGTGTGTGATATTCCAGGAAAAACAATTTTTTTTTACATTAGCATTTTGTATTGTGTTTAGTCATTTATGGAGGGTTTCAGATTTCTTTATGTGTCTATACCAAATATTAGCAGAGAGCCCACTCTCTATTTAAGGACCAGAAGGCTGTCTTGTAATCATCCTTTTTTTAAGCTGCTCATGAAGGCTCATGCTAGTCTTAAACTACATGCTTTAGCAACTCCCTCTAGACCACATTGCCAGACTGAACCAATGACGAGGGCCGAAATTAAAATTTAAAGGTGTATTAACAACTGAAATTTTGTACTTATGGCACATTATATACCATTAATGTCTAGTTATACTTCCAGGACTCCCATCTAATGGGAGAAATACATGAAAATGACATGTAAGCAGCCACAAGACATAGGCATACATGTCTGTTACCAGATGGTCGGGGGCCGCACAGAATGGTATCAAGGGCCGCATGTGGCCCCCGTGCCGCAGGTTGTGCACCCCTGCTCTAGACCCTGACTACTAATGACCTGTCATGTGACCTCACATTCACTGAAGAACAACAGTGATTGGTCAGATTTCTCTTTGAAGTACACAAAAAGTGTTCCACCCAGGATGGACATATGCACTTGTGGGATCCTGCTCCTTTGGAAAAAATATGAGAGCACTAAAATAATAGAATATTTACTCCATCCCATCCGTAAGTCCCAATTACTGGTGTAATGTTTGAAGTGTCCTGCTTCAGTACACTGAAAAGTGCAACAGAATGTATTTCTGTGTAAAACATTCATTTATTGTACAGTATGTAGTGTGCACATTGTATTTAATAGACTGTACCAGGTGGTACCCATAAGGGAGAAGGTTTCGAGCATTCTAGGATAGTTTAGGGCTAGCAGAAGGAAACACATGTGTGTCACTGACAGACTAGCTACTCCCGGACCAAGGTACCAGCCAAGAGGAGGCCACAAAGAACAAAAGGAAGCACCCAGTGAAGCAGGCCACATGAATGAAAAGAAAGAATAGAGAGGTGTTAAAAACCAGCTCTAGAATGCGCAAAGTTCGGGAGAGTGCACCACAGATGCATGGCCAACCTCCATTAATTTCTATTGGAGCACTGAAAATAGCCGAGCAACACGAGCACCTGCTGTGTGCACTCCGTGGTGCATTGACTTGAATAGGACCGCAATCTGCAAGATACAGCCAAAGATAGGACAGATCCTATCTTTTGTGGATCGGAAGTCCACGGAAGCACTATGGAGTGCGAAGCTCCGTGAGGTCCATGCCTCTGCACCTCAAAAGATAGGACATGTCCTATCATTTGCTGTATCTTGCAGATCACGAATCCATTCAAGTCAATGGGTCCTCATCCATACCATAGAGTGCCCATGCTGGTGCCCATGCCTTACAAACTGCCATTTGTGGTCCGCAGCATGGGCACAAAGCCCTTACATTTGCCTAAATGAGCCCTAACTGTGAGGAAAGGGGAGCTGGGCTTCCTTTCTTCCACACACTGCCGCAGACCACAGGCAGCAGCAACTTATAAAGGGGTAGATCTTCCCGCCATTTACCTGCTCCACCAATCCAACACCGTCTCTAAGGTCATAGAAACGTGGCTGATTATCCAAAGAACCAGCACAAACCAATCTACATTTGACCCAAGCTTGACTCTTTCTTCACTTAAATTACTGCAATGCAATAGGGGAGGCAGGGGAGAAGCAGAAAAAAGGAGGGGACCATACCTATATGACAGAGGGTGGATAAAATACCCCCAAATAACTCAAACCCCCAAAAATATGACAACTGGACAAAACAGTAGTGGAAGGAACTGTGTCACCAAGCTAAACGCTCTAGGGGGTCCTTATCATTCTTTCTGCATTTTTGGCACGCCCAGGACGATTATTACTACTGATAGGTTTACAGAGATGCCCTTTGTTTGTCCTGTGTCCCAGTAAATATGTCCCTGTATTTCTAGGTATATCTAATAATATGGTACCTCACTTACAGAGCCGCATATACTAATGGGTACCATTAAAAATACGCATACCGTGTAGGGCTTATGTCCTCATATAGATGTATCGCTCGATGCACCTCATTATTTCTCTGACTTCCAATTTTGTGAAGTAATTTACAAACCAATGAGGAGATTTCGTTTTAATCTGCCATGAAATCTACATTGACAATTTCGCTCTTCTTGGTCTGAAGTGCCATCTCTGCCTCTGGCAAAAACAACTGATGATATTAAAACCGTCAACATAAACTAGCCGTAAAGCTCAGCAGAGCCTCATATATTTATTTTCAGTCTCATTTAGCACAGGTTGACTTTCATGCAGTTTAAGTGTAAGTGCAGATTATTTCACGGAGAGAGAAATAAACATATGCTGAGGGATAAGGAATGTTTACCGGCGAAATGCAACAGCCTACTGGTCATTAACTCATTCTGCTCCAATGAGTGGAGGAGACTAAGACGCTGCAAGGAATAAATGGCCTTGCCGGCAGTGAATAGGTTATGGAAAAGAATAAAACATAGAAATACAAACCGAAAGGAATTGCAGTTGTTCTTCAGGGAGTTTTATGGGATATATGGAATATAACAGAACGTCTTTATGATCCAGCAGGTTATCTTCGTTGGTATTTGAACATAAGCACCTTTTAAGATTCAAGGACATATTCCATATAGATGGCAATTTATATCTGGTAAACTATGGCCTTCGAATTACAAGAAAATGTCTAGAGTCTTCCAATTGTAGATATAAAAAAAAAAAAAAAAACTTCCTAGATTAAGATCTGCACAATACCCTGTACCTGTAAGATAACTCTAAGTTAAAGGGGTTGTCCAAGTGTCTAATATTGATGACCTATAATATCAGATTGTGGGGGTCCAAATCCTGGCTCCCCAATCGATCAGCTGTTTAAAGAGACTCTTCCTAGGCCACGTTCATTGGTCACATGGCCTGAGCTACGCCTCAGTCACATTCAAGTGCCGTGCCGGGTGTCGGACACCCACCAATCAAGTACTGATAACCTATCCTAAGTATAGGTCACAAATATTAAACATCCAGAAAGCTCCTTTAATAGATATGGATTATCCATTCTTTAAGTTCATCTAAGTCTCATGCTTTTAACCCAATATGTCTATGAATTACATGGATAGTCCATTGATTTCAATGAGAAGAGTGGAATACGTAATTTTCCCTGTGGTGACATAATAATATAGTGGGTCATTAATTAAGACCGGCGTCTTAGACACCAGACTTAATATAGCCCCTGCTCTGGTGGTGGATCCTCGAAGTTATGTAGAGGCGCCGGCCTGTACATAACTTGGGCGCATCCAGCGTTGCTTCTAAATATACGCCAGATCCCTTGCTGTCTTACATTTAGACCATTTTCTACGCCTAAGCCAGGTGTAGAAAATGATGAATGAGACGGGCCTGCCGACCCACCCCCTTCCTCGCCTATGCCATGCTCACTTTTTTACACCTGGCCTGAGTGGGGAAAAGTTGCAGATTGCAGCGCAACAAAATTTTGCTCCGAAATCTGCGACTGAAATATGTGCTTGATATAGGCGTATTTCAGGTTAATAAATGACCCCCATAGTTTGTTAGGCAAAAAAAAAAAACATAAATCCAGTTCAGACTGTTTCAATCTTTTTATTGAAGATTTTGCATAGTACAACAAAAAGTATGCTGTCAGATGTTACAGAGCTAGAATATAGTAGGAGCACTGATACAGACAGGAGGGCAGAGTGTAGTAATCATATCACTTAGGCCTCATGCACACGACCGTTGTTTTGGTCCGCATCCGAGCCGCAGTTTTTGTGGCTTGGATGCGGAATAGGGCCTCAAAAGATGCGGACAGCACTCTGTGTGCTGTCCGCATCCGTTGCTCCGTTCCGTAGTCCACAAAAAAAATATAACCTGTCCTATTCTTGTCCGTTTTGCGGACAAGACTAGGCAGTTAGATCAATGGCTGTCCATGCCGTTCCGCAAATTGCGGAACACACATGAACGCCATCCGTGTTTTGCGGATCCGCCATTTGCGGACCGCAAAACACACAATGGTCGTGTGCATGAGTATTTATGAAATGAAAAACACAAGTAACAAACTAGTAACAAACTAATAATCTCAGATAGGTTCAGATAGAAAGTCTCTGCAAAGAAAAATCCATCCACTCTATGTTCTTTATAGGCCAGTATCTTCTCATAGAGGCAGCTGGTATAGACTTAAACTATGATTTCTGCAGGTATAGGAATAACAGTCGATTTCCAGCATCTGGTAATTGCCAATTTTGTTGCTATAAAAAAGTGAGCAATGCCAATGGGGACCCGATACTGTGCCGGAATGATGTCATACCCATAAAAAAGAGGGCCCAATATAGAGATTTTTCATTAGCAATTCCGCAGAACCTGGATGCAACTTCGAAGATCTCCTTCCACTGATTAGACACCAATGGGCAAGTCCATAGGACATGTAGTAGGGTGCCTCTGTTCCCGCATTGGCACCAACAGAGTTGAGAAGTGCCAGGATATATTTTGCTTAGCTTGTCTGGGGTGAAATACCATCTCGGACAGGTTTTAATGGCAGCTTCATATAAAGATGTGCTGGGAAAGGTAGCAGAGATAAATTGGAAAGTTGCCAACAGTTTGCTTCTGGAATTGTCTCTTGCACTTCTTTTTCTATGCCAAAAATTGTGTGGATTTAAAGGGGTTATCCGAAACTATAAACCGCCCCCTCATATGCCGGGCCCCTCACACGGAATATACTTACCCCACTCCCCGTTCCCTGCACCACTCCTGGTCCCTACACCGCCGCTGCTGCTTCTCCCTGTGCACAGATGAAAACATCCGGTGTTGGGGGGTAGCAGCCAATGGCAGACGGGGACAGGGACAAACCTCCCTAGCGTCACCCACAATGCTAGGGAGGCTCGTCCTGTCCCCGCCTGCCATTGGCTGCTCCCCCCCAACATCAGATGTTTTCATCTGTGCACAGGGAGAAGCAGCAGCGGCGGTGTGGGGACCAGGAGTGGGCAGGGAACGAGGAGCGGGGTAAGTATATTCTGTGTGAGGGGCCCGGCATATGGGGAAGGGCAGTTTATAGTTTCGGATAACCCCTTTAAGGAAGGTTAGCTTAGAACCTAAGGCTATATATAATGTTTTGATGCCTAATTTAGTATTCGGCTGTATCAGGGAGGTCCATATCTCTAGTATCTCTTTATTAGCAATTACTTGGTGGGGGTTTTTGGGTGCAGTAGATGACGTATCTGGAGGCATTTGAAAAAGTCCCCTTGTGAGATATTAAACTCCAATTGTAGCTCACTGAAAGATTTAATTTGACCATTCTTATAAAGTTAGCCAGCAAACTGGATACCCAGTGAGCGCCAGGGAGATAGGTCTGTGTCTGGTATGTGTAGTTTTAGAAGCTGTAATGGGGATGCATTTAATAGAGAAAAGGGTCCATGGTCACTTTTTGGTGGAATGTGCACCAGTGGAAGCACAGATGCCACTAACATTGTGGGTGATAGTGGTACATTAAGCTGGGAAACACTAAGGAGGGTTCTAAAGTGCTTGGTAGGGGCCAGGGCAGTTTCAATTTGAACTCAGGGAATTGAGTTGTCTGCCAGCCACCATGTCCTGAGTGAGTGGGTCTGAGTTGCCAAAAAATAGTCTAACAGGTTTGTGTGGCCAAGGCTTCCTGGAGAGGATAGTTGCAGTAATATGGGGTTTGTTACCAGACCCAGCAAAACTTTTAAGTAAGCCTTGCGCTCTGACAAAGAAATGGTTGGGGACCTTAATGGGGACAGTCCTAAAACAAACAAAAAAGTTTAGGTAATATCAGCATTTGGAAATTCATGATACGGCCTACCCATGATATTTTGTATTTACTGTAGGAGGCTGTGTCATCTTTTTTCATTTTCAATTAGGGTAAATAGTTAAAGGGAACCTGTCATCAACTTTATGCTGCCCATACTAACGGCAGAATAAAGTACAGACAGGTGAGTTGATTTCAGTAGTCTGTCATTTATACGTTAAAAGTAAGTGGTTGCCGAGAACCAACATCACAATTATTGCAGACTGGGCCAGGAAAAGAGTCCCTGCCACCTGAGAAGAGTTAGGGTTATTCATGAATTCCTGCTCTCCCTGCCCTCCTGCTGATGACTGACAGTCTTTTACCTAGTTTTCTCTCTTACTCTCTAGGAGAGAACTGCCAATTATCAGCAGATGGGCGGAAGAGCAGGAGATTATGAATAACCATGACTCTTCTCAAGTAGATTTGACTCTTTTCAAGGACTGGGCTGCAAGGATTATGATGCTGGTTCTCGGCAACCACTTACTTTTAGCCTAGAGTGAGGTCAGTATAAAGTTGATGATAGGTTCCCTTTAAGATGGTAAAGTTGTGAAATTGACGAAGAAATAGCAATACCTAAGTACTGTACACAATTCTGCCTCCAGTCAAAAGGAAAATCACGTTTTAAGGAGTGTAATATTTGGTCCGGGATGTTTAGTGGGAGAATTAGTGATTTGGTCTCATTAACCTTATAATATGATAAACAGACAAATTCTTTAATCAGTGAAAGGGCAACTGGTAAAGCAGTTTGGGGAGAGGACAAAGTCAGGAGCACATCGTTTGCATAAAGGGATATGCAATGTTGTATGTTTCTAATCAGAATGCCGGGGATATCTGGGTAGAGTCTGATCGCTTAAACAAGGGGTTCAATGGCTAAAATGAAAATCAGGCGTGATAGAGGACACCCGAGGGTCTAGAGTAAAGGGCTTGTATGGCTGTCATGAAAGTCTCCCCCAGTCCCATCACCCTCGACACCGAGAAGGCGAATGACCAGTTTAGGCAATCAAACACCTTCTTGACGTCAAGCGTAAGCAAGGCCTGACTGCCGCTTTGGTTAATATAGTCTACTAAGTTTAAGGCCCGATAAAACTTAAAACAGGAATATACACAGAGTGCATAAGAAGTGTGGGGGCACCGAAGAAATGTCAATCCTAGGTGTGTTAGTTATTGAAGAATTACAAAGTAAAAGACAAAAAACTGCATACTTCTGAGTGAGGTAGATACTGGTTTTGAAACGGTATATTAATCGCTTACTTACTTACCAGGGAGGGGAGAACGAGATAAACTCAATACACTCGTACCCTCACCTCCCTCGACAAGATAGCTTGACAGATGTAATGGATTCCTTATCCCAGAGAGGTAAAACCGGAACCTCATAGGATGTAGCATCAGAAGTTTTTTTTATTCCAATTAAATTGAGCTTGACGTGTTTCGGGGAAGTAAATAAATCCCTTTCCTCAGGAGCAAGATATACAAGCATAAATACACATAAAAACTCACATATAAATAGGCAATTGCTTAGGAAGAGGTGGGCTTAGACTCGTGAAGTCACTTCCTGTGGCATATGCTGGCCAGAGGCAAGTTAGTTTAGAAAAATATATATATTAGGTCCCTTCCTGTGGCATATGCTGGCCAAAGGCAAGTAAGTTTGGGGAAAAAAAAAATATATATATGGCAATCTGGACTAGAAGATATATTCATCAATAGATACATATACACTCACCTAAAGAATTATTAGGAACACCTGTTCTATTTCTCATAAATGCAATTATCTAGTCAACCAATCACATGGCAGTTGCTTCAATGCATTTAGGGGTGTGGTCCTGGTTAAGACAATCTCCTGAACTCCAAACTGAATGTCAGAATGGGACAGAAAGGTGATTTAAGCAATTTTGAGTGTGGCATGGTTGTTGGTGCCAGACGGGCCGGTCTGAGTATTTCACAATCTGCTCAGTTACTGGGATTTTCACGCACAACCATTTCTAGGGTTTACAAAGAATGGTGTGAAAAGGGAAAAACATCCAGTATGCGGCAGTCCTGTGGGCAAAAATGCCTTGTGGATGCTAGAGGTCAGAGGAGAATGGGCCGACTGATTCAAGCTGATAGAAGAGCAATGTTGACTGAAATAACCACTCGTTACAACCGAGGTATGCAGCAAAGCATTTGTGAAGCCATAACACGCACAACCTTGATGTTGAGACATTCAAATGGTAGAGTCCGAATTTGGCGTAAACAGAATGAGAACATGTATCCATCCTCTGATGGCTACTTCCAGCAGGATAATGCACCATGTCACAATGCTCGAATCATTTCAAATTGGTTTCTTGAACATGACAATGAGTTCACTGTACTAAAATGGCCCCCACAGTCACCAGATCTCAACCCAATAGAGCATCTTTGGGATGTGGTGGAACGGGACCTTCGTGCCCTGGATGTGCATCTCTCAAATCTCCATCAACTGCCAGATGCTATCCTATCAATATGGGCCAACATTTCTAAAGAATGCTATCAGCACCTTGTTGAATCAATGCCACAAAGAATTAAGGCAGTTCTGAAGGCAAAAGAGGGTCCAACACCATATTAGTATGGCGTTCCTAATAATTCTTTAGGTGAGTATATATACTGTATATATATCTTAATACCAATAATAAAAATTAAATGTATAGAAACCCATGTTAAAAAACTGTTAATAGAGCAGATTAGTCAAACGGAATACATTCAAATGCCATTTGGCACAGGAAAATAGAATAAATGAAGTTAAAATGTATAAATCAATAGATGGATGCATAGATAAATAGATGATTATAAATAGAGATGAGCAAATCAAATCACACAACGTGGAATTTGATCCGAATTTCAGGATAAATTTGATTTGCCTAAAAGCCGAATTTCCTCGTGCTTCGTGTCAGTGAATCGATTTATCCTGAAATAGTATAAAAAACAAAAAGATTCCAACTTACCCCCTCCATTTTCTCGCGACGGGCCGCCAGCCTCCATCTTGGTTGAAGATCTCTGCCGAAATCCCATTCAACGTGAGATTACATCATCACGCCGGCTGGCGTGATGACGTAATCTCGAGCCGTACGGGATTTCAGCCGAGATCTTCAAGTAAGATGGCGGCAGTCGGCCTGTTGTGAGCAAATGGAGGCGGTAAGTTTAATGTAAATGTTTTTTTATTGTTAATTTTACACAGTTTATAAACTCAAATGCCGCGATCATGTATGAACATGGCATCTGATGGGTACAATGATGGGGGAAGAGCTATGGCAGCTCCCTGTCATTGCACCAGCTACTTACAAAAAAATGCGCTTCATGACAAAGTAATTCGTCAGGAAGCAATTTTTTTTTTTAATTCGGCGAAGCAGCCGAATCGAATTTTGAAGACATTTTCTCATCTCTAATAATAAATAACATTGGCCACAAAACTACATAAATTATTAGATAATTTGATATTTGCACGAATTCATGAATAAATGAATTATTTAAGAAGGGATGAAAAATAGAAAGAAAAAAAAAACATGAATACATGAATTGGGCATTAAGGCGGTAGAGGATTTTCTAATTACAGACACCTATATGCCCCATAAACAAAAATGTTTTCATTGGACTCCATCTCCTTCATATTGCAGCACAATTACTTTAAATACAATGGCCTCTTTTACATACAAAAAAGAGGCACTGCAATGGGCACCAAATTTGCCCCCTCTTACGCTAATCTGTTTATGGGGGCATTTGAGGAAGTCTCTGGTTTTTTGAAACACCTGAACATTAGATTTTACAAACGTTACATAGATGATATTATTTTTATCTAGCAAGGGGACCACGGAGTTTGAGATTCAGTTATTGAGCAACTCAACACAAACCAATGGAATCTTTTACTGCACATATAGATTCCACTACTGCCATATTTCTAGATTTACAGTTATCCATTTGGAACAACCAAATAGAGACATGCACACATTTTAAAAATGTGGACGCAAATAGCTATTTGGATTATAAGAGCTGCCACTATATGAAGTGGCAGAGAAATATATTGTACAGGAGAATTAGGAGAAACTGCTCTAAAAATAGTACCATGGAGAAACAATTAGAGATCCTCAAATTGAGATTTATACAGAAGAGATACCTTATCCTAGACTCAATGAAGAGAGTAAGGGAAGAAAACCAATTAGACAGTCTTCAGTCTAAGAGGCAGATGAACTCCAAATCCATAAAAAATGACAATGCGTTACCAGAAGCCTCTGGAGAAAGTAATTATATACATAACTTTATAACAAGGTAAAACGCAGCGCACCACAGAATTAAGAACATATTAAACCAGCACTGGTCAATCCTCATGGGAGACCCAATAATAGGGAAAATAATCTAAAAAAATCCACGGTTTACAATCCGGGGGGCTAAAACTCTAAAAAACATTCTGGCACCCTCCTGTCCTAAACTGAATGGTACTACAGAGGGAAACAAAAGATTAGTCAATTCCATCAAACAAACAGCAGGGTCATATAATTGTGGCCACAAGAGATGCAAGTGCTGTTCTAACATCAGTGAAAAAGTAAAAGAAGTAACCATCCTAACTTCTGGTGAAAAAATTCCTTTACGAGACCGCATGGACTGCAGTTCATACAACATCATCTATATGCTAGAATGTCCGTGCGGTCTCCAATATATTGGGCGGACTACACAGAGTGTAAGAGATAGGACCAACTCCCATCGCTCAAATATAAATAAAAAATATATGAAACATAGCATTTCAAGACATTTCGCATAGATCCATTCAGGTGAACCTACAAACTTAAAGGGGTTGTCTCATCATGGACAATGGGGGCATATCGCTAGGATGGGGACTCATACCTATATCGAGAACAGAGCCCCACAAGGTGGTGGCTGGAGGACTCTGGTCCAGCCACCACCAAGCTTGCTCCTCATAGAAGTGAATGGGGGTGTACGGCGCATGCGTGGCCCCTGCTCCCATTCATTTATATGGGGCCGATGGAAATAGCCAAGCCAGTGCTCGGCTATTTTAGCCGGTCCCATAGAAAATGAATGGAGGGCAGCTGCGCATGCACAGTGCGCCCTCCTTCACTTGCGGGGCTCCGTTCTCGATAAAGGTGTGGGTCCCAGCGGTGGGACCCACACCTAAAGGACAATGGGGGCATATCCTAGCGATATGCTCCCATTGTCCATGATGAGACAACCCCTTTAAAGATTGAATGGGTCCCACAATCGCTCCAAACCCTGATTTATAGCTCTAATTCTCTCACCCCTTTTGACCAAACTGAAACACTAGAACACAATAATTACTAATATATATATATATATATATATATATATATATATATAATTTATTTTTATTTATTTTTTTCATCCCTTCTTAAATTATAGATTTTTTCATGAATCAGTGCAAATATCAAATTATTTATGTAGTTTTGCGCCCCCAATGTTATTTATAATAATCTATTTATCTACCCGTATGTATCCATCTATTGACTTATACATTTTAACTTAAAGGGGTTCTGCAGTTTGTTTAAACTGATAATCTATCCTCTGGATAGATCATCAGCATCTGATGGGTGGGGGTCCGACACCCAGGACCCCTGCCGATCCATTCAAGTGAACAGAGCTTAGCCGCGCCCAGGCCAGTTGATACTAGTCATGACGTCACTGGGCCTGCGGTAAACAGTGAGAAGGCCGTGGCGCTACTGCCAGCGCCGCTGCCTTTTCAAACAGCTGATCGGCGGGTCCCGGGTGTCGGACCACCGCCGATCAGATGCTGATGATCTATCCAGAGGATAGATCATCAGTTTAAACAAACTGCAGAACCCTTTAATGTATTCTTCTTTCCTGTGCCCAATGGCATTTGAATGTATTCCTTTTAACTAATCTGCTCTATTAACAAACAGTTTTTTTAACATGGGTTTCTATATATTTTATTATTCCCATATATATATTTATATATATATATATATATATATATATATATATATATCCTGTTATATGTATTTATTCTGACATATCTATTGATGAATATATCTTACTGATATACTTTATTTTATTTTTATTCTACTGCGTTCTAGGCCTGATTGCCATATATATATATATTCTTTTCTTCTCATTTTTTCCCCCCAAACTTATTGGCCTCTGGCCAGCATATTCCACAGGAAGTGACCTCACTTTTTTTTTCTTCTCTTTCCAAACTTAATTTCCTCTGGTCAGCATGTGCCACAGGAAGTGACCTGACAAGTCTAAGCCCACCTGTTCCTAAGCAATTGCCTATTTATATGTGAGTTTTTATGTGTATGTATGCTTGCATATCTTGCTCCTGAGGAAGGGGATTTATTTACTTCCCCAAAACGTGTCAAGCTAATTTTAATTGAAATAAAACAACCTTCTAATGCTACATCCTGTGAGATCCCTGTTTTACTCTGTGATAAGGAATCCATTACATCTGTCAAGCGATCTTGGCGAGGGAGGTGAGGGTACGAGTCTATTGAGTTTATCTCGTGCCTCCCTCCCTGGTAAAGTAAGTGGATAATTTACCATTTTAAAACCAGTATCTACCACAATCAGAAGTATGTAATTTTTTGTCTTTTACTTTGTAATTCTTCATTAACACACCTAGGATTGACATTTCTTTGGCGCCCGCTCACTTCATATGCACTCACTCTGTGTATATTCCTTTTTTAAGTTTTATCTTGCTCTATATTCACAGTTCACCCAATTCGGTTGAATTGAATACGTAGGACGCAACCTTAGTGTCCAATTCCACACTACTCTATCGTTTAGAGTATTCCCCTGGCACTTTATCCCTTATCCCTTTTTCCCTTCTTCCTACCCGAATTCTGGTTACATTTTACAACTCCTTTTTTTTTGTTTACTCAACAAGTTTAGGGCCCGACATTAACAAAGCCCATCTGATCAATCCCTATTAATAAGGGTAGAATAGTGGACAATCTGGTGGCGAGGACTTTGGCATAGATCTTTAAATCTGTGAGGCAGATGGGTCTAAAATTATGGGGCTTGTCGGGAGGTTTGCCAGGCTTTGGTAGGGCTACAATAGTGGCTGCAGCAGGTCCTCTAGTAGGGAGCCCTCTCGGAATGTCAGTGTAAACCAGCAATAAATGGGGTCAAAGCTGGTCCTGGAAGGTTTTGTAATATATGTTAGATAGGCCATCAGAGCCAGGGGATTTATGTCGAGGTAGGGGGGTAATAATCTTAGAGATCTCAGAGTGAGTAATGGGATGAGATAGTAAGTCTTGTAGCTGAGGGGTAAGGGCCGGGAGATTTAACTTTGCAAGATAAGTGCTGATATCTGAGAGGGGGGCTACATATGTCTCAGTGGAATTCTGAAGATGATATAATGAGAAGTAATAGTCCACAAATTGATCTGCAATTGCTTTCAGGTTGTAGATCTTACTGCCATCAACTGAGTGTAAGAGATAGGGTAATCTAGATTTGACTGCACGCATTTTGAGGCGAAGGACTAGTAACTTCCAAGCTTTAATATCCTAAGAATAATATCACGCTTCCACAGATCAAGTTTTTTTCAAAAATAAAACAAGACATTCCCTAAGTTGCATCCAAAGGGAGCAAATCTGAGTAGCTCTCTTTAAAGAGAAGGAGGTCTTAATCTTAATAGATTCCAGGGAAGTCAATTGGGAAAGTATAGATTGTAATTTCTGTTCCCTGTACTTCTTGGCCTGTGGCCTAGCTTAATGAATATACCCCTAATATACGCCTTATGGGAATTCCATAGGCTATATGGGCTGGAGTTGCTATTCAGCAAAAAGTATTCAGATAGGGCTTCTTCCAGTTTGGCGTTGTAAACCAAGTTAGAAATAATGTAGGGATTGCAACGTCATAGGGTTTTCCTAATATTATAGGTCTCGGTTATAGAAAGGGAGATGGCCGCATGGTCAGACACTTAATCGACTCGATAGTGTATTGTGTGGCCAGCCGGAGGAGTGATCTACCCAAGAGAAATAAATCTATACGGGAATAAGTGTTATATGCTGGCGAGAAGGAGTAATCCCGCTCAGACGCATGGTGAAGTCTCCAAATGTCATACAGTTCCTCACGAGTCAGCACAGGGCTGAGGGCAGGTTATAGACCCTAGTTGTCGCTTTGGAGACTACCTTGGCATCGGGCGCTATAATGAAGTCACCACAGATAATGAGATGACCTTTCTGTACTTTGGTGATTTTGGCAAGTAATTTATTTAGAAAACGTAATTGATGTTTATTAGGAGCATAAAGAATAACTATGGTATAAATAATGTTATTCAACATGCACACTTGGATGATGAATCTACCATTAGTATCCAATATAGTGGTAATAGGTGAGAAGGCAACAAAGTTAGTGATAGACAATATACAGTAACACCCCTCTGTTTCTTGTGATAATGGGACTGCATGACATGGGGATATAAATTATGTCAGATCCTATGCGCATCTTTGCTAATAATGTGAGACTCTTGCACACAAAGTATGTCAGTTTTAATTGGTAGTGCTTTGGACCACACATAAGAGGGCTTTTGGAGGCTGTTGAGCCCTTTAACGTTTAGAGATACAAATTTAAGAACCATAAAATATGTCTAAGGTGCTATATCCTCCAGCTAGTCCAAAATGGGCCCAATCAAGTGGCCAGACCATGCTTGTAGCCCTCCATGTAATGTATGCATCTGAGACTTAACAATAGTAATAAGTACAAGTACTTTTATATAAGTAATAAGTACAAACATAATATGTAAGATTAAAGAAATTTAAAACAAGGAAAACAACAAAAAAGAGATTCAAGCAAAGACTGGAATGTTTTGGACCACCGGGGGAGGTGCACTATCCAGGCAGAAAAGAACTTCAGGGGGACAAAGTCCTGTTTGTTGCCAAGATCTCAATAGTTACTCCTTAGCACCTTATGGAACATCTAAATGTCAATGTTTGGTACCCCTTCCGGCACTGACTGTGTGCCACTCCGAAATCAGATGGATATATTCCAAGACCCCAGCACGCGGCGGCCCTCTTTCACCGATGCAATGCTATGTTGCTTGCCATTATGAGTAAGCAGTAGTTTTACCGGAAAGCCCCACTTATATGCAATATTGTGCTTCCTTAGAGCTATAGTGACAGGGGCCAACAGAGCCGTTGTTGAAGTGTGGCAGCTGATAAGTCTATATATAACTTCACAGACTGAAATGGAGATGGCATCTCTGACAACTGGCGAGCAGCTAGGGAAAGTGAATACGGGCCAATATGTCTCTGAGTGCAGTCTCTGGTAGGTGGCGGGACGAGGGATCCTATGGGCCCTGTCGATAACTAGATCCCGTGCAGAGCAATAAGGCAGGAGCTTTTGGATAAGGGCTTGCAAGTAGGATAGGAGGTCAGAAGGCCCAATATCCTCTGGTATCCCCGGAAATGTGACGTTATTTCGTCTAGAGCATCTTATTAAAAGTAAAATCAAGCCTGCCATGTTTAGCATGGGCTCTTTTGCCAAAGATAAGCGGGGGAAACCACGCTTTGTAAGTCGCTATGTGTTGTAGCTGCAGTTTCATCCTCGGCTGCCAAGCAACACCCTCCAGTTCAGACTGTTATTCTGCAAGTTGATCCAGAGGAAAGCAAAAAACTCATTGAGGTTGAAGCCAGTTTTCCTTCCCGATGCTGCAGGAGATCAGACACTTGCTTCTGGGTTCTTCTACAGATTTCAGTTAATCACTGGAGATATGAGCAGTAGTGTTGGTGGACCACCAAACTGCTCGGGTGCTCGAGTAGAACACCTCGGGATGCTCGGGTGATCTACCGAGCACCCGAGCACAGTGGAAGTCAATGGGAGAACCCGAGCATTAAACCAGGCACCCCCTGCTCTGAAGAGGGGAGGGTGTCTGGTTCATAGTAAAAGGTCAGAAATTTATGAAACACCACTGAAATGGTTCGGGAACAGCATGGGGAGGATGTCTGGATGCATCTTGGACTCCCAGGTCGCTGATGGTAACGATGTTGTCCGAGTAGTACGCCACTTTTACAGACTGACAATAATACGCACAAAACCGAAGATAAAATCGATTTTAGAGGAAAAATTGTAGGAAACATTCTTTCCTGTATATTTACTTGCATAAAAAGTGCAAGTGCTGCCAAAAATTACAAGGAAGAGGCACTCCGATACAACCTGTATATCAATAAAGGAGGGGCCTCATTCACATTGTGGTACAATTTTCAGGTAGTGGGACTCCTACACTCATAAAGCCTATGCACTAAGGGAAAGGGCTGCCAAAAATTACAAGGAACCGGCACTCCAAAACACCCTTTATTACACATAAAGGAGGGCATCATACACACCCTTGAAAAATTATAATTGATGGCCTGCTGGTGACGCTCAAAAACATTAGGAGCAAGGGCCTGCTGGTGACCCTCTAAAACGTTAGGGGCGAGGGCCTGCTGCTGATCTGACCATCTAAAACATTAGGGGTGATGGTCTGCTGCTGAGCTGACCATCTAAAACATTAGGGGTGAGGGCCTGCTGCCGAGCTGACCATCTAAAAAGAATTTGGGGCGAGGGCCTGCTGCCGAGCTGACCATCTAAAAAATTTTGTGGGCAAGGGCCTGCTGCTGAGCTGACCATCTAAAAATTTTGGGGTAAGGGTCTGCTGCTGAGCTGACCCTCTAAAACATTATGGTTGAGGGCCTGCTGGTGACCCTCAAAAACATCATGGGTGAGGGCCTGCTGGTGACCCTCTAAAACATTAGGAGCGAGGGCAGTCTAATAAGCATGTTGATATGATGGAGGAGGAGGACGAGAGTAGGGAGATGGAACCATATACCCTTTTTAGTGGTGGAAGGGGTGCATGGGAATACAGTGTATTCAATACACCATAAAAGCCACATTTAGAGTGCCTTTATGTTCAGCCGCTTTCCTCTGGTGGAGTAGAGAAGTCAGGGGCAATCCAGGCCTTGTTCATTTTTATGAGTCAACCGGTCAGCATTTTCAGTTGACAGGCGGATGCGTTTATCAGTTATTATGCCCACCAGCAGCACTAAATACACACCGTGACAAAACACTGGCGGCGGGGCAGGCCAGCACCTCCAAGGCGTAGAAGGCCAGTTCGTGCCACGTGTCCAGCTTGAACACCCAATAGTTGTAAGGCACACAGGGATCACTGAGGACGCTGACACGGTCTGCTACGTACTCCTTCACCATCTTCGAAAATGTTTCCCTCCTTGTGACACTAGGCCGCGCATCAGGTTGAGGGTGCTGGCTGTCATAAAACTGTCCCAGGCCTTAAAGAGTGTTGCCCTGCCTCTGTTGGAACTGCTATGTGTTCCCCTTGTCTCCCCTCCTAAGTTAGCCAAGGAACTGCGTACTCTGCATCCAGCGTTGTCAGCTGGAAATTTTTGGAGTAATTTTTCCACAAGGACCTTCTGGTATTGCACCATTTTGCTTATCCTCTCCACCACAGGAATGAGAGATGAGAAGTTCTCTTTGTAGCGGGGATCGAGAAGGGTGAACAATCAGCAATTCGTGTTGGCCAAAATGTGCACAACGCGAGGGTCACGGGAAAGGCAGCCTAACATAAAGTCAGCCATGTGTGCCAGAGTCCCAACAGACAAGACTTCGCTGTCCTCATCAGGAGGAGGACTCTCAATCTCCTCATCCTCTTCCTCCTCTTTTACCCATCCACGCTGAACAAATGGAATAAAAATTCCATGGGTACTACCCTCTGTAGCGGAGGCAACCGTCTCCTGCTCCTCCTCCTCATCATCATCAAATTCTCACTGAGAAGATGAACTGAGGGTGGTCTGGCTATCACCCTGTGTACTTTCTTCCCCCGATTCCACCTCTTCCACATGCAAAGCATCCGCCTTAATTGTGAGCAGCGAGCGTTTGAGTAGACACAGAAGTGGGATGGTTACGCTGATAATAGCGTTATCACCGCTCACCCAGGGCCGTTTCTTGGGCCGGGCGGGCTGGGTGGCCGCCCGGGGCGCTGTCAGAAGGGGGGCGCCGGCAGGGTACAGCAGGAGATGAGTGCTGCGCTTCCATTATGGAAGCGCTCACTCATCTCTATAGTCATCTGTATCGCCGTCCTCAGGATAGCGATACAAATGTCTGTGCTGCGGTAGGGGAAGGAGAGGTGTGTCCCCTCCCTGTTCCTCTGATAGACTGCCGACCTAGTGCTGGTAGCCTATCAGAGGCCGGTGCAGGCGGCGCGATGACTTCATCACGCCGCCTGAGCCAGCGAGGGACACAGGCTGAAAGAGGCCTGCATCGCATCTTGGAGGAGGTAAGTATAATTTTTATTTTTATTTATATATACAGGGAGTGCAGAATTATTAGGCAAGTTGTATTTTTGAGGATTAATTTTATTATTGAACAACAACCATGTTCTCAATGAACCCAAAAAACTCATTAATATCAAAGCTGAATATTTTTGGAAGTAGTTTTTAGTTTGTTTTTAGTTTTAGCTATTTTAGGGGGATATCTGTGTGTGCAGGTGACTATTACTGTGCATAATTATTAGGCAACTTAACAAAAAACAAATATATACCCATTTCAATTATTTATTTTTACCAGTGAAACCAATATAACATCTCAACATTCACAAATATACATTTCTGACATTCAAAAACAAAACAAAAACAAATCAGTGACCAATATAGCCACCTTTCTTTGCAAGGACACTCAAAAGTCTGCCATCCATGGATTATGTCAGTGTTTTGATCTGTTCACCATCAACATTGCGTGCAGCAGCAACCACAGCCTCCCAGACACTGTCCAGAGAGGTGTACTGTTTTCCCTCCTTGTAAATCTCACATTTGATGATGGACCACAGGTTCTCAATGGGGTTCAGATCAGGTGAACAAGGAGGCCATGTCATTAGATTTTCTTCTTTTATACCCTTTCTTGCCAGCCACGCTGTGGAGTACTTGGACGCGTGTGATGGACGATTGTCCTGCATGAAAATCATGTTTTTCTTGAAGGATGCAGACTTCTTCCTGTACCACTGCTTGAAGAAGGTGTCTTCCAGAAACTGGCAGTAGGACTGGGAGTTGAGCTTGACTCCATCCTCAACCCGAAAAGGCCCCACAAGCTCATCTTTGATGATACCAGCCCAAACCAGTACTCCATCTCCACCTTGCTGGCGTCTGAGTCGGACTGGAGCTCTCTGCCCTTACCAATCCAGCCACGGGCCCATACATCTGGCCCATCAAGACTTACTCTCATTTCATCAGTCCATAAAACCTTAGAAAAATCAGTCTTGAGATATTTCTTGGCCCAGTCTTGACGTTTCAGCTTGTGTGTCTTGTTCAGTGGTGGTCGTCTTTCAGCCTTTCTTACCTTGGCCATGTCTCTGAGTATTGCACACCTTGTGCTTTTGGGCACTCCAGTGATGTTGCAGCTCTGAAATATGGCCAAACTGGTGGCAAGTGGCATCTTGGCAGCTGCACGCTTGACTTTTCTCAGTTCATGGGCAGTTATTTTGCGCCTTGGTTTTTCCACACGCTTCTTGCGACTCTGTTGACTATTTTGAATGAAACGCTTGATTGTTCAATGATCACGCTTCAGAAGCTTTGCAATTTTAAGAGTGCTGCATCCCTCTACAAGATATCTCACTATTTTTGACTTTTCTGAGCCTGTCAAGTCCTTCTTTTGACCCATTTTGCAAAAGGAAAGGAAGTTGCCTAATAATTATGCACACCTGATATAGGGTGTTGATGTCATTAGACCACACCCCTTCTCATTACAGAGATGCACATCACCTAATATGCTTAATTGGTAGTAGGCTTTCGAGCCTATACAGCTTGGAGTAAGACAACATGCATAAAGAGGATGATGTGGTCAAAATACTCATTTGCCTAATAATTCTGCACGCAGTGTATATATACAGTGGGGAAATAATTATTTGACCCCTCACTGATTTTGTAAGTTTGTCCAATGACAAAGAAATGAAAAGTCTCAGAACAGTATCATTTCAATGGTAGGTTTATTGTAACAGTGGCAGATAGCACATCAAAAGGAAAATCGAAAAAATAACTTTAAATAAAAGATAGCAACTGATTTGCATTTCATTGAGTGAAATAAGTATTGAACCCCTACCAACCATTAAGAGTTCTGGCTCCCACAGAGTGGTTAGACACTTCTACTCAATTAGTCACCCTCATTAAGGACACCTGTCTTAACTAGTCACCTGTATAAAAGACACCTGTCCACAGAATCAATCAATCAAGCAGACTCCAAACTCTCCAACATGGGAAAGACCAAAGAGCTGTCCAAGGATGTCAGAGACAAAATTGTAGACCTGCACAAGGCTGGAATGGGCTACAAAACCATTAGCAAGAAGCTGGGAGAGAAGGTGACAACTGTTGGTGCGATTGTTCGAAAATGGAAGGAGCACAAAATGACCATCAATCGACCTCGCTCTGGGGCTCCACGCAAGATCTCACCTCGTGGGGTGTCAATGGTTCTGAGAAAGGTGAAAAAGCATCCTAGAACTACACGGGAGGAGTTAGTTAATGACCTCAAATTAGCAGGGACCAGAGTCACCAAGAAAACCATTGGAAACACATTACACCGCAATGGATTAAAATCCTGCAGGGCTCGCAAGGTCCCCCTGCTCAGGAAGGCACATGTGCAGGCCCGTCTGAAGTTTGCCAATGAACACCTGAATGATTCAGAGAGTGACTGGGAGAAGGTGCTGTGGTCTGATGAGACCAAAATAGAGCTCTTTGGCATTAACTCAACTCGCTGTGTTTGGAGGAAGAAAAATGCTGCCTATGACCCCCAAAACACCGTCCCCACCGTCAAGCATGGGGTGGAAACATTTGCTTTGGGGGTGTTTTTCTGCTAAGGGCACAGGACAACTTATTCGCATAAACGGGAAAATGGACGGAGCCATGTATCGTGAAATCCTGAGCGACAACCTCCTTCCCTCTGCCAGGAAACTGAAAATGGGTCGTGGATGGGTGTTCCAGCACGACAATGACCCAAAACATACAGCAAAGGCAACAAAGGAGTGGCTCAAGAAGAAGCACATTAAGGTCATGGAGTGGCCTAGTCAGTCTCCGGACCTTAATCCAATCGAAAACCTATGGAGGGAGCTCAAGCTCAGAGTTGCACAGAGACAGCCTCGAAACCTTAGGGATTAGAGATGATCTGCAAAGAGGAGTGGACCAACATTCCTCCTAAAATGTGCGCAAACTTGGTCATCAATTACAAGAAACGTTTGACCTCTGTGCTTGCAAACAAGGGTTTTTCCACCAAGTATTAAGTCTTTTTTTGTTAGAGGGTTCAAATACTTATTTCACTCAATGAAATGCAAATCAGTTGCTATCTTTTATTTAAAGTTATTTTTTCGATTTTCCTTTTGATGTGCTATCTGCCACTGTTACAATAAACCTACCATTGAAATGATACTGTTCTGAGACTTTTCATTTCTTTGTCATTGGACAAACTTACAAAATCAGTGAGGGGTCAAATAATTATTTCCCCCACTGTATATATATATATATGTACAAATTACAATACTGGCACATAAGGGGGGCTTCTGGCACATAAGGGGGGCTTCTGGCACATAAGGGGGACTACTGGCACATAAGGGGGGCTACTGGCAAATAAGGAGGCTGCTGGCACATAAGGGGGGCTTCTGGCACATAAGGGGGGCTACTGGCACATAAGGGGGACTACTGGCACATAGGGTGGGCTACTGGCACATAAGGGGGGCTGCTGGCACATAAGGGGGGCTGCTGGCACATAAGGGGGGCTGCTGGCACATAAGGGGGGCTGCTGGCACATAAGGGGGCTGCTGGCACATAAGGGGGACTACTGGTACATAAGGGGGACTACTGGCACATAACGGGACTACTGGCACATAAGGGGAGCTACTGGCACATAAGGGGAGCTACTGACACATAAGGGGCTACTGGCACACAAAGGGGGCTACTGGCACATAGGGGGGCTGCTGGCACAAAAGGGGGGCTACTGTCACATGATAGGGGGGGACTACTGGTACATAAGGGGGACTACTGGCACATAACGGGGACTACTGGCACATAAGGGGAGCTACTGGCACATAAGGGGAGCTACTGACACATAAGGGGGCTACTGGCACACAAAGGGGGCTACTGGCACATAGGGGGGCTGCTGGCACAAAAGGGGGGCTACTGTCACATGATAGGGGGGACTACTGGTACATAAGTGGGGCTACTGGCACATAAGGGGAGCTACTGGCACATAAGGGGAGCTACTGGCACATAAGGGGAGCTACTGGCACATAAGGGGGGCTACTGGCACATGATAAGGGGGACTACTGGCACATAAGGGGGACTACTGGCACATAAGGGGGGCTACTGGCACATGATAGGAGGGACTACTGGCACATAAGGGGGGCTACTGGCACATAAGGGGGGCTACTGGCACATAAGGGGAGCTACTGGCACATAAGGGGAGCTACTGGCATATAAGGTGGGCTACTGGCACATGATAGGAGGCCACTGGCACATAAGGGGGGCTACTGGCACATGATAGGAGGCCTCTGGCACATAAGCGGGGGCTACTGGCACATAAGGGGGGCTACTGGCACATGATAGGGGGGACGATTGGCACATGATAGGGGGGATGACTGGCACATTGATAGGGGGGCACTCTGGCTACTGGGACATGATGGTGGGGGTCTCTTATTACTGGCACATGATTGGGGGCATCTATGGGGGCACATATTACTGGTACATGATTAGGGGGCATCTATGGGGCACATCTTACTGGCACATTATTGGGTTGCACTATAGGGCATCTACTGAGGCTAAAAATAAGGGGTATTTTATATGGGGGGCTCTGTATAGGGGCATTTTATACTGGACACATTATGGTGTGTACTATGGGGAAGGGGGTTAGAGGAGCACTATGGGGTCATCTACGGGGGCACTAAGAAGGAGTATTTTATATTGGCACATTATGGGAACATTAGCTCAACTGGGGGCATTACAATGGGTATGTTTTGCACATTATAAGGAGAATTATTTCTACTGGGGGGCATTATGGTGGGCTTATTACTCCCCCATGTTATCAGCTCCCTAGTAGCAGCACCAGCCTCTCCCTGCTCTGCTATCCTCTGCCCATTCTCCAAATCCTTATTATGAAATCTTTCTCATTAGGATAAAACACAACATCAGCTCCGCCGAGCCCCCAGCCAAAGTGTTGAAGTGGTGTCCGAGATCCCCAAGGACCAAGCCAAGTAATTTTAAGTTTTCATGTGGAATATGTTCATGGTATACACATATAGCCTACACTGTGCCACACAATATACAGTATACCGCTACACTGTGTAGGGGTTATACTGTTTATTGTACAGCATGACACAGGGGTTATATTGTCCGGCATGTTGTAACCTCCATACATTTTATGTACAGTATACAGTAATCCGCCTTGCCATCTGTGCTTTGAATCTGGTTTTATATTTTACTTGGTTTTTGTACATTTACTTGCGTGTGCTAGTTGAGACCTGCTGTGATTGGGTTTTATTATTAAATGCTAACATGACAGTTTTTTGGTTTTGCACATGATTGATGATTGTATTTCATGACTACTCTTCTAAGGGTATTGCCTTCCTTTATACTGCAGTTCTCCTGTACCACTCTGCCTGCGACTTTTAGCAGTTTAAGCAGTAATTTAGGATTTTCTTTTGCTCTCAATAAATCTTGTGTTAAGCATAAAAAAAAAAAAAAAAAATTATATAGATATATAATATATATATATATATATATATATATATATATATTGAGACGGTTGCAAGTACTCTTCTGATATGATTTCATCGAGCAGTTTTGATGGGGGGAAGGAGTTTTTTTGACACTCGCCCTGAGAGAAATTTTACCTAGAAACTGAACTGCGCTCCCCATCTGTGTTCATTCCTCAAAGTTGCGTAAAACCTCACAGAGGTCAGACATCAATGCCCACTCGTCGCTTGTGAAGAGCGGAAGCTGACTGGAAAGGCCACGACCATGTTGCAGCTGGTATTCCACTACTGCCCTCTGCTGCTCACAAAGCCTGGCCAACATGTGGAACGTGGAATTCCAGCGAGTGCTCACATTGCACAACAGTCGATGACTTGCGGAAATGGGCACACACCGGTCCACATGATCAGACCGACCCTTCGCCAGCCACTGCTAAATGGATCAAATACAAGGCAGTCTGAGTCGCACACTCGTGAAAGTTGAGCCACCACGTGAGAGTATCACGTGACCGAATCGAGTCGCGCATCACCGCAAGTCAGACTGCCATCCCACCAATGGTGACCATAACCAGTCTGAATGCTGCACCGCAAGAGTCGGACAGGTATGTGACACCATCACCTGACCAGTCAGAGTCGCACGCCGCTGTCACTCAGACCACGAACGGACGCCACGAAGCGGGGGAAATAGAAGAAATGGAGAGGAGATAATTATAATGACCACCTCACTATCACCCAAACTAGTAAATGGTAAAACACAATGTAATTCTACCCAGAACCTAAAGTTGCCCACCCCAAATGCGAGGCACTATAAAAAATACTATAATCATTAGGGTGGAATATATCCCTGCCATCATACTTAAAACATACATACAGTAAGTAAAAACATATGTCAGTAAAGTGAATATGATCGATTAATTAAATATAAAAATATCCAAATGTAAGAATATCAAAAATATTAACAAAATCAACAGTACTTTAAGTGACATGATTGTTATATATTCAGTGGACAATGAAAACCAAATAAAACATTAGCATAATACTACTTGATGTAAAATAAATAATATATAAAAAGGGAACATCAATTCCTTATTGTGTGCAATGAAAAATAAAGAATAATTAAATAAATAAAAAGTGACAATTTCCATCACAGGGTACGACTTGCTCCCAGCCTCCCAACGTTCACCCAGTGTGCCTTCAGGGAAATGTAGCGTCCCTGGCCAAAAACACTTGTTCATGTGTCAGTCATTAAGTGGACCTTCCCAATAACTGCGTTGTTCAGGGCATGAGTGATGTTACAGGACACATGCTGGTGTAAGGCTGGGACTGCACACCGTGAAAAATATTGGCGGCTAGGGACAGAGTACCGCGGGACAGCCGCCGGAAAGCTTCAGTGTCCACAAGCCTAAATGGCAACATTTCTAGGGCAGTAATTTGGAATGGTGCGCATTTAGTGCTATGGTCTGTGGGTGGGTGGCTGGGTATTTGCGTTTTCGTTCAAAGGCCTGGGGTATAGACATCTGTACGCTGCGCTGGGACACAGAAGTGGATGTGCTAGCTGATGGTGCTGCAAAGTTCCAGGTGCATGGCGGGAGGCATCCGGCCTGCGTCTTGGACGGGGGATGGGCCAGCACGTATCACAGGGGAAGAGGAGGCAGTGGTGTGACCCAAAGACACTGGTTGTGGACCCAGGCGTTCGGCCCACCTATAAGGGTGCTTTGATGCCATGTGGCGGATCATGCTGGTGGTGGTGAGGTTGTTAGTATTCACGCCCCTGCTCATTTTGGTACGGCACAGGTTGCAAATGACAATTCTTTTATCGGTCTGCACTTTCCTCAAAAAGAGCCAGACTGCGGAACACCTATTCCTTGGGAATAGAGATTGCCGCAAGGGGGTGCTCCGGGGAACAGTTTCGGGCCTGTTTGGTGTGGCCCGCCTTCTCCCTTTTGTGACCCCACTGCCTCTTCCAGCCTGTTGCGGTGCTGGGGATTCCTCCTCCATTGTACTGCTGTCCTCGCTCGGCTAGTCATCCTCTTGACTTGTTGACCTAACAACAACCTCAGTTATTGACAACTGTGTCTCATCCTCCTCATGAACCTCTTGAGACTCTAATTGTGGTTGACTTATTGGCAACTGTGTCTCATTATCATAATCCACCTCGTGAACCACTAATTGCCATTCCCCACCGTCATCTTCTTCTGGATGCTCCAGAGTTTGGGAATCAGGGCACAAGATCTTCTCATGTCCCTCTTCAAGCGGGGCTTGGTGAGAGGCCCAAATTTAGAATGGCGATGAAAACAGCTCCTCGAATATCCGAGTGTGGGATCACTTATTTACCAAGACTCTCCATGGTGGGTGGAAGGAGTATTAGGGTGAGGATTCTATTGACCAGACTCATGGCTATGAGACTCGACTTTGTGGTAGACTTACCCGACTGGAAGCATTATCTGCTGCAATCCAACCGACCACCTGGTCGCACTAGTCTGACTTCGAGAGTGCTCTGGCAGCAGGCACAGTTTCACCGCGCCCAGGGCCACGGCCTCTGCATGCACCATCAGCAGCAAGGCCACTTCCCCGTCCCTTACTGCTCGCCTTGAACATATTAAATTATATATATGCTTGCAAGTATGTCACACGTACAGTAGTGCAGGTTTTGTAAGTGTATGCGCCAGGGGCGTTGCTAGGGTCTCAAAAGATTTGGGCCCAAGCACCAATGCATATGGCCCAATTCTCGAAGTTGAACAACCGCATTTCCTCGCTGCAAACACTAGCACTGAAGACATTTTACTGTACTTGCTATACAGCAGCACATACCTCTCATAGTCCAGTGCCTCCTAGGTACATCTCCTCTGATGTAGATCTTCTCTGTCATCATCTTCTCCATTCGGGTCCGGACACTTCTCTCAGCCGCCTCGTCTCTGCAGAGTGTGACACACAGACATCTTAGCTTACTTACTTTTCTGTACCCCCAAATACTATCCTAAAGAAAAATGAGTGCCCCTATAGTAACAGTACTCCTCATAGTCCCACCAATAGTAATTCCCTTCTAGAATGCTCTCATTAGTAATACTGCCCCCTACTGGACCCAACAGTGATAATGCCCAACAAGAGTGCCTCCTTTAGAAGAGCCCTCCAGTATTAATAATACCCTCACAGAGCCCCCAGTAGAAATAAGGTACCCTATTGTTCCCCCAGTGGTAATAAAGCTCTCTACAGACCCCTCAGTAGTAATAAGACCCCCATAGTGCTCTTAGTAGAAATAATGCAGATCCCTCCTATAGAGCCCCCAGTAGTAATAAGAAACGCCTAATGTCCCCTGGATTTAAAATGCCCCCAAATTCCCTCAGTATTTATACTGCCCCTACTCTATAATGCTCGCCCTGAAGTGCCCCAAGTATTTATAATGCCGCCTGCAGTGCCCCTGTAGATATTTTCCTCTGTTTAGTGTCCTCAGAAATTATAATTCCTCAGCACCTCCGCCATACAGTCCCATGTAAATAACACTATTTCCCTCCCTAGAGTCCCATATAAATACCATCACGCCATCTCTCCAGCCCCCTCCAATATAAAGTCCCATGTAAAAAACATCCCTCTTTATCTACAGCCCCCTCCAAATAAAGTCCCATGTAATAACATCACGACATCTCTCCTGCCCCTTCCAACATACAGTCCCAAGTAAATAACATCACCTCCTCAATATTCAGTCCCTATAAATAACATCACTCCCTCCCCCAGACACCTTCAACATACAGTCCCATGTAAATAAAATCACCCCCCTCTTATAGCCTCCTCCAACATGCAGTCCAATGCAAATAGATTACTCCTTAACATTCAATCCCATGTAAATAATATCACTTCCTCTCACAGCTGCCTTTATCATGCAGTTCCATATAAATAACATTACCCCTAAACATACAGTCCCATGTAAATAACATCACCCTACCACAGCTACTTCCAAATTCCAGTCCTATATAATTAACATCACTCCACCTCACTGTCCCATGTAAATAATTTCTCTGTAACGGGCGCCGAAGGCGCACTCGGTCTCCATCAGCCGCAGACCTGCTGCTTAGCTTCGGGAGCGAGGATCTGTGTTTGGTCTCGTTCCCAGGGCGGCCTTTCTAGCTGGGAGGCTCCCTGCACTTAGGTCTGCCTTGACCGCCGAGCTGATCACTCGGTGCTCGACTTGTCTGTCTGTCGGTCATGTGACGCTGGCCACGTCACATGACCCTCACTCCGCACTATAAATACAGGCGGCCTGCTGGCTACAGGTTGCCTGTGATTTTCGTCCTATAGGCTGTGTACTTTATTGTTATTAAGCTACCTCTGGACTTGAACCTCGATCCGCCTCTTGACGCCTCTTCTGCCTGCTCCCTGTACCTTGACGGCTACTTCTCGTGTTTTGACCTCGGCTTGTTTACAGATTTGTCTTTGCCTCTTCCCTTGTTCTGACATGACCTCCTGGACTGACCTTGGCTAGTTGACCCGCCTCGCCTTCCGTTTTTGTTCTACCTCTTGTCTGCTTATTGTAACTTCTCAGTGGCTGTCCTCTTCCATGCTGTCTCTTTCTCTCTGCTTGCACTTAGTAGGTTAGGGACTGTCGCCCAGTTGTGCTCCGTTACCTAGGGCGGGTGGTGCAAGTAGGCAGGGACAGGGGGCTGGGTGGCAGCTCAGGGGGGTGCACCTCCGATCTATCTTGATCCCGTGACTCTACCAGTGACATTCCCTCCCTTCAGTCCTAACATACAGTCCCAGTTAAATACTACAACTCCCAACATTGCTCTGCCTCTCACATAGAGTAATCTTCACTTACCTCTCCTCATGTAGCAGATCTCACCTCAGGCTCTTCCCAGGACTTCTCTTCACTGCTGAGCCGTCCTATCCTGCACTGGTCACATGATGGTAACTTCATCACAGGTGTAACGGGGTTCCAAAGGTACACTCGGTCCCCCATTAGCCGCAGACCTGCTGCTTACCTTCGGGGAATGAGGATCTGTGTTTTACCTCGTTCCCAGGGCGGCTTTACTAGCTGGGTGGCTCCCTGCCCCTAGGTCTGCCTTGAGCGCCGAGCTGATCACTCGGTGCTCGACTGGTTGGTCTGTCGGTCATGTGACGCTGGCCACGTCACATGACCCTCACTCCCCACTATAAATACAGGCAGCCTGCTGGCCACAGGTTGCCTGTTAATTTAGGTTCCACCTGTGATTTGGTCTTTCCTGGCGTACTTACCCCTGCTGAATTCCTGACGATCCTCTGCCTGCTCCTTGTGTACTTTGCTGCTCTCCTGTATTCTGACCCCGGCCTCCTCCTGACGATCCTCTGCTGACTCCTTTGGTACTTCACGTCTCTCCTGGTATTTATGACCCCGGCTTCTCCTGACAATTCTCTGCTTGCTCCATTTTGTACTTTGTAGCTTTCCTGGTATTGACTCGGTCCGTTCACGTCCTGTTGTTTGTCTGTCTGTCATCTCTGCACTTATTCCAAGTTAGGGATTGCCGTCCAGTTGTCCCCTGTCATTAGGACTCGCGAGGCAAGTAGGCAGGGCCAAGGGTAAGGGTGGAGCGGCAGTGGTCACTTCCCTTCCCCCTGTGTGTGTGTGTACGCGACCGTTACAACAGGTCCTTTTCAGCTACTGCATTTAGAACTGATCACATGACATGTGAGGTCATCACAGGTCCTTCAGCTCTTGCAGTGCATTAGATTCAAATGTATTGCCGTCCTGAGGACGGCAATACAGTTATATCTAACAGACAGGCAGGACATTCGGGGCCTGGGACAAAACATCAGG